>NC_056750.1:551048114-551313114 GCF_019279795.1 Protopterus annectens | reverse complement strand
CTAAAGTGAACTGTAGAAACCCTATGCTGTCAGACAAAGAATGAATGAAAGAATCAAGTTGTTGTTCAGACCCGTTCCATATAAAAAAAAATAGCATCTATGTATCTGTGATAACATAGTGTCAAGTGGAACCCGGGTAAATGTACTAGGGTGTCTAGTTCCCTTTCGGCAAGCACAAGATTGACATAGTTTGGGGCCATCTTGGACCCCATGGCAACTCCTCTCACTTGTCTATATAAAACTTGGTTAAAATAGAAAAAAATGTTGTTTGAAACTAAAAACATGAGTTGGTGAATGGTGTCTTATCTTTTTCTTGGGAAATTTTGCATATTTATATAAGAAATGCTTAATATAATTCATACCCTCTGTGTGGGATACTGGTATACAAATCTACCACATCTAGGGTAACTGATATACTTTTGTTGTGCAAAATTTCCCAGTATTGCACTACGGTTAATTTTCCGATTTGTAACATGTATTGCACTGAACGAAGAGATATTTTTTGCATTGCTACTGCTCTAGATGCCCTGTAAGTTAACAGTTATGGTGAATATTGCACTAAGTATTAGATGAGACTGGTAACCAAGTTAATGCACAGTATAAGACAAGCTACTACAGTTTCAACTGACTCAGATGGCCATCATGGAGCATAGTTATTACTAGAGTTCAGCAGCCTGAGGACATTAGGGAAGAAGCTGTTCCTGAATCTCTTAGTTCTGCAACGTATGCTTCAGAAGCGTTTTCCGGATGACAGATGCGGGAACAGTCTTGCAAGCAGGATGAGTGCAGTCTTTAATTATTCCTGTGGCCCTGCCGAGACATCTGGATAAGTACAATTCATGGATCAATGGCAAGACGGTCTTGATGATCCTCTCGGCTGTTTTCACCACTGTCTGGAGGGATTTGCACTCAGAGGTAGAGCAACTTCTATACCATACTACGAGGTTGTTCGTCAGGATGCTTTCTATAGTACCTCTGTAGAAGGTAGTGAGAACTGTCGACGGGAGATTCACTCTCCTCACCCTTCTCAAAAACTGCAATCTCTGGTGCTCTTTCTTGACTATGGAATTTGTATTGGTGTTCCAAGACAAGTCCTCGTCAATGTGCAGTCCCAGAAATTTCATGCTTCTCATTCTTTCCACTGTTTCCCTATTGATGGTAAGGGAAGAATTTTCCTTGCAGTTTTTCCTGTAATCCACAGTTATCTCTCTTTTCTTGTTTACGTTTAGTGCTAAGTTGTTATTTCTACACCAGGTAATCAGTTGTTCCACCTCATCTCTATAAACTGTTTCATCGTCATTACTAATCAGACCCACTACTGTTGTGTCATCAGCAAACTTGATGATTTGGTTTGTATTGTACCTGGCTGTACAGTCATGTTTTAATAGGGTGAACCGCAGGGGACTTGGTACACATCCTTGTGGGACTCCAGTGTTAAGAGTGATGTTATCTGAGGAGTTATTTCTCGCACACACTTTTTGAGGTCTGTCTGTGAGAAAGTCAAGAATCCAGTTGCAAAGTGGAGTGTTGACGCCTAGTTAGAGTAGCTTCATTACTAGATGAAGAGGGGTGACAGTGTTAAAAGCAGAGCTGAAGTCGATGAATAGTACCCTTGCGTAGGTGTTTTTATTCTCAAGGTGTTCCAGGGATAGATGGAGTGGTACAGGAATGGCATCTGCCAAAGAGCGGTTTGCCCAGTAAGCAAACTGCAGAGGGTCAAGATCAGCAGGCAGCCCAAATGTCATGGCGTCCTTGACCAGCTTTCAAAGAGCTTACTGTGGAGGTGAGGGTTACAGAGTGGGGGTCATTTAGGCAAGATGGTGGAGACTTCTTCGTTATGGAATGATTGTCATGACCTTGAAGCATTTCGGAACAATTTGCTGACTCAGAGTTATTGAACATATCTGTGAGGACATTTGTTAGTTGGACTGCGCAGTCCCTGAGCACTCACCCTAGGATTTTGTCAGGCCCAGCTGCTTTTCTCAGATTAACTCTGTGCAGTGTCCTCTGGACATCAGCTGGGTTAAGGGTGAGCATCTTATTGTTATGGCCGATGGGCATTTTATTCGTTGTTGTTCTCTTCCCTTCCTCAGATCTGCTGAAGTAGACATTCAGCTTATTTAGGAATTTCTTGTTGTTCTCACATTGTGAAGATAGGGGTTTGTATTAATTTATGGACTGGATACCCTGCCATAGGCGCATGGGGTCTTTTTGGTCAGAGAAGCAGCTCTGAATCTTTCTGCCATAGGCACATTTTGCTTCCCTCACTCCCTTTTTCAGATTCGCTCTTTTTGTTCTGAGAGCTTCTCTGTCTCCAGACCTGAAGGCTGCGTTTCCTGCTTTCAGTAGCTTGTGCACCTCTCTCGTCAACCAGTGTGTCTGGTTAGCTCATGTGATGATGGTTTTGTTGACTGTCACATCATCCACATATTTCGAGATGTAGGCCATCACCACCTCGGTGTACTCCTCCAGGTTGAATCCCTGGTTCTCAGTAGCTGCCTCCTTGAATATGCTCCAGTCTGTACTTTTAGAACAGTGATGGAGTGCTGAGACTGCACCCTTAGGCCATATTCTTACTTGTTTCACTGTTGGTCTCCCTCTAGTTAGTAATGGTTTATATGCCGGCAGTAACAATGTGGAGAGGTGGTCAGAGTTTCCCAAGTGTGGGTGAGGCATTGCTTTAAATGCCAGCTTAACATTGCTTTATATCTTATCTAGTGTGTTCACCCTTGTTTGCATAGTCCACATACTGGAAATAGTGCGACAGAGACATTTTCAAGTTGGCCTAATTAAAGTCACCTGCCACTATATGAGCACGGTCTGGATTCTGATTTTGCAGTTCATTTATATCCTGGTGTAATGTGGTCATTGCCTCATTTGGATTAGGACTGGGAGGACTGTAGACAGCTGTGATGCAGATGCTGTTGAATTCCTTGGGTAGATAAAAGGGTCTGCATTTCAAGCGACAAACTCTAGATTATCGGACTAGTGCGAGGATACAGTCTCACAACTGGTACACCAGTTATTGATCTATATGCAGACACCTCTCCCTCTGGACTTACCACTGAGAGAATGTATTCTGTCTGCTCTAAAAAGTGATAGCCCCTCCACATGGACTGCACTGTCATTAATGTTAAGAGTTTTCCAAGTCTAAGTAAAAATAAGCACACAGCATTTCCTCACCTTGTTCTGAGTTGAAAATTCCAGCTTTATATAGTCCATGTTGCTTTTCAGTGATTGAACATTTGCCAGCAAGATGGATGGGGGTGCAAGCCTGTAGGGATTTGCTTTTAGCCTTGCAGTGATTCCAGCCCTAGATCCTCTTTTGCTTGTTCTCTCACACCTCTTTCATTTTCTTCTCTTACCGTGATCCAAAAATGTCAGTTCTGTACATACCAGGCATTTTGTTCAATGTTTGAGTAAGATTCCTGTCTCCTTTAACTCGAGAAGTGCTGTAGGCCTCACAGTAGTAGCACTAATGTTAGATTTCACCATGGAAGATGCATGTGTGTACGATGTAGTACACTTTTTATGTTTAAGTAAAAACCAACTCATCCAGTACTAAGATGTATTCTTCGAACACAGTGTCTTTTAAGCATTGGAGATAGATATATATATATATATCTATATATATATATATATATATATATATATATATATATATATATATATATATATATATATATTATACACACACACACAAACCCTTTCAGCATTCATAGCCGGCATTAAGCACCCGCCAAACCCACGGCCGCGGGGTACCCCCAATTATCTCCCCATGTACGAGGGTCCCATATGAAGCAGCCGCAGGTTTCAACATCGCTTCCACTCCTTGCTTGGCGCTTTGTTCATTCGGGAGTGTCATCGCGCGATTCTGCCTTTTTTTTTCCCCTGAAAGAAATTGCTTCCTTGATGGCTGCAGCCAATCATGTCCCTTGCTCTACTTGTCATCTGCTCTCATTCAGGTCCGCTTCAGTGAAGCAAGGGACCTGATTGGCTGCAGCAGTCAAGAAGCAAGTTCTGAAAATAAACTAAACGGCTCAGAGTGCAGAGAGGTGCAGAGTAGCAAGATCAAGTGAAAAAAGAAAGCTGCACCAAACTTACACAACCTCCACGTTTATTAGCAAAAAATAAAAGATAAAAATAGGATAACGTGCAAGTTCTAGCTTCCTGATTGGATTTATTGTAATATGTGGTCTGTTGGGTCAGTTCTTTTGATTGTCGACATTAGGCACACATCTGAACTGCCCAGAGTTTTAAGAATATCCAGATTTTTGCTTTATATTTTTGGTTTGTTCTTCATAAAATTTGTGGGTTTCTTATACATTAATGAGTACTGAAGTTACTAAATAATAGCAGACATGTACATTCAAGTTTCAGATTTTATATCCTTCAGAAAAAATCTATGCTAGAGCAAAGTTTAAAAGCAAGTTTGTAAGTTTATATGAGCAATATTTAAAAAGTGTCCCTATTTGTAAGCCTTTCTACCCCTATTATTTTTGGCTTTGTCCAGATTTCTCATGCTAAGAGGTTGAGAGGTATGCTGTGAGGATGGATGTAGGATGCAGGTTTTGCTGGAACGACCATGGGACCAGCAAAGCAGCTGTATTTTAACTGCCCTTATAAGTGCAATTTCTAAAAGATCTGAAAAACTGTCCTTCTGAGGGAAGTTTAAAAGGGCTGAACAGGTCTAGTGTGTAGTAGAAGCAAGCAGAGGGTTAATAGCAGCCTTCTATCAACTGCAGGAAAAGGTAAGTTGCTGGGTTTATTTTTAACTTTATTTTTTGCTGGGGGGTGGGACGAGAAAACATAGGGAGAAGATTTTATAACTTTTTTCTACAGAGTTCTTACGCCAAGATGATTTGTGTGTGTGTGTGGGGGGGCTGAAGAGCTGTGGTTGTAACAGTTTTATTTTATCTTTGTCCAGAATTCGTCTGCTAAGAGACTGAGGAAGGAAGGCTTGTTTGTAATTAATGTTCAGATTTGATGTAGTTTTTTTATCTAGTCTTGCATAAGAATATTCAGTATTGCATTTTTGTTTTGTGTACAATTATGCTGAAATATTGGTAGCGGGGGATAGTGGCTGTGAGAATGCTGCAGAATATACAGATGTTTTAATGTATACCAATGCAAACCCTGTTCTGCTAGTATGTTTTGTGTATACCGGCGATGTTTACAACTATGCCTGATGCTACACCTTTGTTCTATGATAATTTTTTTGCTCTGTCCAGAATTATTGTGCTGAGAGGTTGGGAGGGGATTTAGTGGCTGTGAGAATGTTACAGAATGTACAGCTGCTGTTTTAATGTATACTAATGCAAACCCTGTTATACTAGTATTGTGTATACCGGCAGCGTTTACAACTATCCCTGATGGTACACCTTTGTTCTATGATAATTTTTTGCTTTGTCTAGAGTTATTGTGCTGACAGGTTGGTAGGGGAGGTTACAGTCTGTGAGAATGTTGTGCGATATTCAGATGTTTGCCTGATATTTATCTATTTTCATTAAAACATGGGGTTATGCAATGCATTTTACTTCATAATCTGTTATTTTAGCATCTATATTTGCTGATAAGCACATTGCTTTTTTATGTTATGCCTTTGTGTTTTTTTATTTTACTTTCACTTCATCCACATTTATTGTGCTGAGATACTGGGGGCTAAGGGCTCTGACAATTCTGCAGAACGTACTGATGTCTTAATGCGTGCCAGTGCAACCCCTGTTCTACTATCGAAGTTGATCATAGCAAAGTTTCAAACTATCCCTGATGTTATGCCTTTGTTCTGCATTTTCTTTTTTTTTTTTTTTTGGGCTTTGTCTGGAATTGTTAAGTTGTGAAGTTAGAGGGATAGGGGCTGTGAGAATGTTGCACAAAGTTTAGATGTTTGACCTATATTTTTGATCATTTAGTCATCAAAAATGTGAAATAACACAATGCATGCTATTGGAAAAATCTGTTATCCTACGATCTTTATTAGTTCATAACCACAATATTTTAAACCCCCTAATGTTACGTCCTTGTCTTGTTTTTTTTTTTTTTGTTTCTACCTCCTCTAGAATTGTGTTGAGACTTTTGGGGGGGACTATGAGAGTTCTGCAGAATGTACTGATTATTGTAATGAATGCTAATGCAATAACTGTTATTCTGATGTCTTTCCAAGTTTATCATAGCAATGTTTGTAACTATCTTTGATGTTGCACCTTTGTTCTGCAGTTATTTTCAGCTTTGGAATTCTGCTGAGAGGTTAGGAGGTTGGTAGGGACTGAGAGAATGTTGCACAATGTACAGATGTTTGTTAGTTTTGGTCTGTTCTTCAAAAATGTGGGGTCACACAACGCATGCTACTACAGAATCTTATTCTAGCATCATTATTAGTTCAGAAGCCCAGTATTTTAAATTCTTAATGTTCAGTCTTACTGTAGTGCTGTCCATTATGTGTGGGTGTCTATGTCCTGTCTGCGAGTCTGTGTAACTGTCTGCCTCGTGTCTATGTCCTGTGTGAGGGTGTCTGTGTGGGTGTCTTTGTGTACCTCTGTGGGACTGGTTACCTTGAGGCTGCACAGCGGCTTGCCATAATGTAACAACATTGCTACTAAATGCCAGTCAGTGTGTGTGTGTGCGCATCTATTTGTGAGTGGCTACCTTGCTGTGGTACAGGGGCTTGTCGTAATGTAACAGTAGTATTAAATGCCAGTCAGTGTGTGTGAACCTGTGTGTGTGGCTACCTTGCTGTGGTACAGCGGCTTGTCATAATTTATTGGTACTAAATTTTATTTATTTAACATTTGTTGACCGGGAAAGTCCGACTAGGACAGAGCCTTTTTTTTAGCAGAGGCAGAAGCATGTCTTTGGAATGTGGGAGGAAACCACACAAATGCAGGGAGGACATGCAGACTCTGCACAGAAGGCACCCCAGCTGAGAATCAAACCAGAGAACTTCTTGCTGGGGGGGGGGGTGACAAAGTTAAGTGCTCCACCACTGCGCAGTCCCAGTCAGTGTGTGTGTGTGTGTGTGTGTGTGTACCATTGTGAGTGACTATCTTACTGTGGTACAGGGGCTTGTCATAATGTAACATTGGTACTAAATGCCAGCCAGTGTGTACCTTGACATTTCAAGTATTTTTAATGGTCTGCATGTAGTAACACTACACAGTGATTGTTAAATGGTGCTGCATGAGCTTGATAGGGAAGGAGGCGTGATGGCAATATGGTCACACTTTTTATATTCTCCTGGGTAGGGCCCCCAAAACACTAGCATTGGCCCTGTCAGCATTACAAATTCAACAACCCTAAATGGTGGTGGTTGTCTATTAATAATAATAAATAAATAAATAGATTGCACTGTGAATCAGGTGATCATAACATTAAGCCATTTTGAGTTAAAGTTCACGTTGTTCCAGACCTCATCCCAGGACCGCATGTACTGAAAACAGAGTGAATAAAATAAACTAAAACTCCACACAAATAGATAATATACTTCCTCAAGTTATAGACGTTAACATCATGTTATCAATATTATCTTCGCAGCATCTGTTTGTCAAGGCATTAATTCATCTCAAAGTTCAGCCAGTTACTTCAGATCTCAGAATATCATATTACAATAAGAGGATCAAATGCAAAATACTCCAGTCATCTAACCGCTGATGACTTATCTTCCAGTGACTGAAGACCTAAGAAGACCACCCACTGGTGCCTGTGATTGGTTTAATTGTGCATACTAATTTCTGTTACCCAGTGAAAGACGCTGTGTTCAAAGAATACATCTTTTATACCGTTTATGCTGCCATGTTTAGAGTCAACATTATGGTATTATTTACTACCAGATGAGTTTGTTTTGTTTTAAACATAGAAAGTGTACTATATCGTGCACATGTGTATTTCCATACAGAATTTATTTGTTAGGTTATCTATGCTGCCATGGCGAGATCTAACATTAGTGCGACTACTTAGTAATGGATGAGCTTGCTTTCAATCCAGTACACAGGGAATACAAGATTGCTCGAAGCATGCTTTCATAAGAACTCAATGATGGTCCTGAACTTTAAATAGTTGAAAGTGAGATTGTTGCCATTGAGCTATATTAACTTTGAGATAATTTGAGGTGACAGTGGGTCTTTATATATATATTAGTAATTGTTAATACACAGATTTTTAATCTTTTTTATTTTTTACTTTCTTAAGACGGAGAGAAGGACCCTTATCTATTTGTTGCTGTTATCAATATGTTTATGCTATGGACCAGTCAGGGGTAGTAAGGGTGTGTCTATTGTATCACCCCCAAGACATGGATCTATCTGTAAACCCATTCATTTAGTTTAGACTATGCTATGAACTTTGATCGGAAGGGATGATGTGAAGTTGTTCAATCTCGCCGTTTATTCTTCACTGATGGGTTCGGGACACGGCCGTCTAGCAAAGCTCAAAAATTACCAGTAGCTCGAGACCAAACCCCTTATTCCATGATGCATTGCTGAAAATACTCCAGATCTAGTTTGCCGCGGCACTGATCTCCTGGTTTCCAGCGTTGCTCGAAACTTTTTGTGGGATTTTCTACATTTTTGCAAGTTTTTCTTCATATTTCTCATATATATGTATATAGATATATTTCTTAGATATAGTTAGATTGTTTAAAAGTGTTCCCCTTTCCCTTTTATAGCTTTGCCACGTTTTGCTTGACTTTTTGCTTGTTGGCTTTGGCCTCAGTAGTTTAGACTAGTTAAGAGTATATAATATATTCTATGCATGTAATGGTAAAAGTTTTAGTCAGGTTCATTTGAGGCAGAAAAGTTCACCAAAAAAGTCACATGTATGAGGTTGCCGTCTATTCAGACCCAAGAAAATTCTGGATACAAAAGTCTATTCAGACCCCATGAATAAAATAAAACAAGCATATATTACTTCAATAATCTTCTTGTAGAACTTATTATTTAACGAATACTTTATTGGCACGAACCAAGGTAAGCGCTTTCGCTGTGAAGCTTTTTCAAACCATAAACTCCATATACACATGAAAGCCAATATATATACACCCACATCTAAATTGAATCAAAGATTAATTGGTTCAATTAAGCATCGCAATGTATTCAAGCTTTTAAAAATACACTTTGTATAAAACAAAAGGTTAAAATACACTAAAAGTACTCAGCAATGGTCTATTATAAAAATGACATATGTACTAGAAATGCTTCTCAATAATCAGTTATAAAAATTACTTATATAACTGTATGAATTTAATTAAATACATAAAAATATATACTGGAAAAAAATATAAGGAAATATATACTTAAAAAATATAGAAATGTAAATAAATAATAATAATAAATATATATGACTCTTGCTTACATATAAATGATAATGCAAAATTTCTTGTATGTATTAAAATCATAAAAACATACTGAGTATGCATTTGTGGAGTTTATATAAATAAAATCTTTCCTTGTTACATGTATATAGAACATTTCATATATATACAAAAGTAAATACATACTAAAACGCACTTATACTTTAAAAGCATTAGAAATTTTTTATATATATATGTATGTATTATGTCATAATGCAAAATAAATTTTTATATACTTTAAATGACCTAATATAAAAAAATAATAAATGCAAGAATAGTTTATAATATCTATTTATTTAATAATAAATATTTAATAATCAATAATTAATGTTTAATATTTAAAATTCCTTCCTTTCAAAGCAGGCTTCAATGGTATTTTTTCATTCAAGCCTGGTGGAATATGTGCTTGCATCTTAATGATCCAGTCTGTTTCAATTTGTTCTGTTTTATTCCTGACATCCCCTCCTCTAATATTGGGTACATTTATTTGTATGGCCATAAACTTAAACTGATGTAATGGGCCTTCTTGTAGTACATGTTTCGAAAGTGCATTAACTTCTGACTTAATTCTGATTTGATACATGTGTTCCCTTATTCTGTTTTTTAACTTTCTATCGTTTTTTCCGGTATAAAATGCAGTGCATACTGTGCACGTTGCTATATAGACTATATGTTCTGTATCACAATTTGCCCTAATATTAAAGATGTGAATTTTAGTATTAGGGTGCACAAACATATTTGTACTAGATATATAAGGGCAGAAATTGCACTTATTACAAGGTTCACTTCCACATGTACTATGGTTTATATCATTATTTATGTTATTTGGGAAGCATAGCAGTCTATGTAAATTTTTCTTGTTTTTATATAAAAATTGCGGTTGCTCACCCACTAATTTTCTAATCTCAGGGTTTACTGTTAATATTTCCCAGTGTCTATGTATGACATCCTGAATTAATTTTATATCTTGGGTATAAAATAGAGTTATTTTTTGTTTTTTCTTATTAATCATTTCTTCTATTCTTTTCTTCTTATATACATTTTTTCCTTGTGCAGAGAATATTAGACATGCCTTATTGTCCCTGGTATGTTTTATATCAATGAACCCTTTATTTATTTCCATCGATTTATATTTCCGATTCATTAATCTTGTGTTTAAATCATTCAGTTCTGTTTCAAAGTTACTTTGTAAAGGGTTTAATCTGGACACTCTTATGGCTTGTCCTTTAATAATATTAGAAAAAATATGGTGTGGATGCATGCTATCCCTATGTAGTAGGATATTCTTATAGCATGATTTTTTATGTACACCTATGTTCAATTTTCCCTTATCCAGGCGATGAATTGAAACATCTAAGAAATCCTATGTCATCCCTAGAGTTAGTAGTTGTAAATTTTAAATATGAAGTTAACGAATTTATTTCAATAAAAAACTTTTGCAGCTCATTCATATTACCATTCCACAAGAAAAATAAATCATCCACAAAGCGTCTGTAAAAACAGACAAATTTCTGATATGAGTCTAGGTGGAACAATTTCTCTTCCTCCCATGTTGCCATTATCAGGTTGGCGTAGCTATTGGCACAGGAAGTGCCCATAGCCACGCCATCCTTCTGTAGATATAATTGTTTATCAAACAGAAAAATATTGGTTTCTAAGACTAATTCTAACAGTAGACAGATATAGTCTATGTGTTGTTCTGACATGTCTGAGTGTCTATTTAGATATGACTTGATGTTCAATATTCCTATGTCATTCGGAATGTTGGTGAATAACGACTTGACATCCATAGTAACCATTATAAATGTAGAGTTATCAGAAAGCAATTCTGTTCCTTCATACAGTTCTATAAGGAATTGTTTCGAGTCCCTTAAAATGAATTTATTTAACTCAACTAATGGTCTTAAAGTTTTTTCAATTAATATAGAAAGGGGTTCAGTGACCCATCCACGGCCAGAGACAATGGGTCTCATAGGTGGATTATACATATCTTTGTGTACCTTTGGTAGTCCCTGGATTATAGGTGTTACTGGATTCTCTACAAAAAGAAAATTGTAAATTCCTAAGTCAATTATATCATGGTGATGTAACTCATCTAAGGTATTATATACATTAAGTACAGATTGTTGAGCCCTTAAAAATGAAATGGGTTCATAAAAGTTTGCATCATTCAACATTTCATTCATTTTTTGTTCATATAATATCCTGTCTAAAATTACTGTTGGGCCTCCTTTATCTGCTGGCCTGATGGATATATTTCTATCATCTCTAAGGTTCCTCAAGGCTTTGGTTTGTTTAATTGTTAGGTTGTTTTTCATAAATTTAGGTTGATTAGTGCTTTTCAAAGTAAAAATTTCTTTCTCTACAATCTTACTAAAAGCATCTAGCAAGGGATGGAGGTTTGGAATATACTTACTTGGCTTCTTTAAAGGCTTCTCAGAGATGCTAGGTCCATTTTCCACAAACTGCATTTTTAATTGTACATTTCTTATAAACATCTCAAGATCTAGAACTGTGTCTGTTACATTACTATGCTTGGAAGGAATAAAAGTTAAACCTTTATTTAGTACCTCTAATTCAACTTTACTTAATGGCCTGTGTGATAAATTTAAGACTAATTCATTTTCTCCCACATTTTCTTCAGCGTTGGCTCTTTCATTTGTGACCCTGAGGCTTTTCTCTTTTGTCTTCCTCTGCTCATTGAGCGATCTCTCCCTCTGCCATTTTTCTCGGCTATAGGGAAAGGGCTATGTACTGCTCTATTTAAATTATTAGAGGGTAAGGCAGTTGTCTTACTGCGTACCACCTGTGTGTAAGAATTGTCCCCTGAATTATGTGTACTTGCCTCATTGGGCTGGTTGTTACTGACAGGGGGTGCCATTCCTTGTAATATATTACTTGATGTAGGTACTTGGATGGCATTTGTGTTAACTAAATCAATGACAAGAGTCTCACCAGGTGCGTTGCTATTTACCTCTTCTACGTTAGTAACAAGTTCATTACTAGGAATGATATTCAATGGCATCTTTTGTTGATTTCCAGATACATTGTTATGTGTATTTACATTGTTATGTACATTTCTATTAACATTCCTACTAAAATTACTAGTTCTTTCTTGTACATTTCTAAAATCCCTGGGCCAAGTGAAGACTTGGCCATGCTGAAAGTCATACAAGTCTCTGGATAATTTATGTTTCTTTTGTTCTAAAAAGTCTTTTTTCATAAAGGCAAATACTATCAGTTAAACGATCTAATAATGGTTCAATGAGCACATCGCTAAATGCGTTATAAAGTTCACTTTGTCTTCTTTTAATACTTTCTTGCAGTTCTAGTTCTTCTGGTAGAAAATATTTGTTCAATAATCTCATGTAATTTAAGCTCACCTCAGTGTTCATCTGCTGCCAGCGATAAAGGAGCACTGGGTATGCATTGCCTGTAGTAGGCATTTTAAGGATGCGAAGACCTCTTGGAACTATTTTCTTCTGTATGCAGACTTCAAAATGGTACCTCTGCATTTGCAGTCATTTTAGTTTAAGCAATTCTGACTCCAAAGAAGTTAGCGTATTGTTTATAAAATCATAATCCATGCTTTCTAACGCTTCACCTTCGCTAGTCATTGCTAGTTCTAGTTCAAGCAACGGATTGACGTCATAAGAGATGCATTTCTGTAGTTGAGGATACGTTGTCTTTCTGTTTAACGTATTAATAGGATTATATGGTAGCTCTATATTACCTTCCGCTGAATCTGCCATAATTACGCTGCGGTGTTCGAAAAGAAAGATAAAAATAAACCAACAAGTAAAAATCACCACCGCTAGCAAAAGCTCGAACCTGTACTGAAATAAATAGATTCCAAGCTTGTAATGGTAAAAGTTTTAGTCAGGTTCAATTGAGGCAGAAAAGTTCACCAAAAAAGTCACATGTATGAGGTTGCCGTCTATTCAGACCCAAAAAATGCCGTCTATTCAGACCCAAGAAAATTCTGGATACAAAAGTCTATTCAGACCCCATGAATAAAATAAAACAAGCATATATTACTTCAATTCTTGTAGAACTTATTATTTAACGAATACTTTATTGGAACGAACCAAGGTAAGCGCTTTCACTGTGAAACTTTTTCAAACCATAAACTCCATATACACATGAAAGCCAATATATATACACCCACATCTAAATTGAATCAAAGATTAATTGGTTCAATTAAGCATCGCAATGTATTCAAGCTTTTAAAAATACACTTTGTATAAAACAAAAAGTATAAGTGCGTTTTAGTATGTATTTACATGAAATGTTCTATATACATGTAACAGTGAAAGATTTTATTTATATAAACTCCACAAATGCATACTCAGTATGTTTTCATGATTTTAATACATACAAGAAATTTTGCATTATCATTTATATGTAAGCAAGAGTCATATATATTTATTATTATTTATTTACATTTCTATAGTTTTTAAGTATATATTTCCTTATATTTTTTTCCAGTATATATTTTTATGTATTTAATTAAATTCATACAGTTATATAAGTAATTTTTATAACTGATTATTGAGAAGCATTTCTAGTACATATGTCATTTTTATAATAGACCATTGCTGAGTACTTTTAGTGTATTTTAACCTTTTGTTTTATACAAAGTGTATTTTTAAAAGCTTGAATACATTGCGATGCTTAATTGAACCAATTAATCTTTGATTCACTTTAGATGTGGGTGTATATATATTGGCTTTCATGTGTATATGGAGTTTATGGTTTGAAAAAGCTTCACAGCGAAAGCGCTTACCTTGGTTCGTTCCAATAAAGTATTCATTAAATAATAAGTTCTACAAGAAGATTATTGAAGTAATATATGCTTGTTTTATTTTATTCATGGGGTCTGAATAGACTTTTGTATCCAGAATTTTCTTGGGTCTGAATAGACGGCATTTTTTGGGTCTGAATAGACGGCAACCTCATACATGTGACTTTTTTGGTTAACTTTTCTGCCTCAATTGAACCCGACTAAAACTTTTACCATTACATGCTTGGAATCTATTTATCTCAGTACAGGTTCGAGCTTTTGCTAGCGGTGGTGATTTTTACTTGTTGGTTTATAATATATTCTGTATTGTATTATGTTTAGAGTGGCCCCTTTGGGCATTTGTTTGTCAAAGTTGTTGATAGTTCTTATAGTTGTTATTTTTCTAATTAGATATTATGTCTGAAGATAAGGAGAAACATCCAAAGTCTGGCTTTAAAAAATGTCCAGACTGCGGACAAAAAATGTCTGTGACAGATGCACATGTTCAGTGCATTTATTGTTTGGGTGAGGTGCACCTTCAGGAGTCCTGCAGTGTCTGCCACTCCTTTTCTACTAGGGTGCTGGCTGAGAGGAAGAGGAAACTCAAAGATCGAGGTATCCTTAAGCACCCTTTTTTAGAATCTTTGTCTGACCAGGATGGGGCCAGGAAATCATCAAAATCCTCCTCGGAGTCTAAATCAAAAAAATCAAAAAAAGTGGAGTATACTGTTACTTCGGCTCCACAGCCTTCTGAGCCAACAGGCCACTCTTTTTGGTGCTGGGACTCTGGCTTGGAACTGGTCTCTGAGACTCCCTCTTCGCCACTTCTCCAGTCAGCATCATCGGTGCTTTCTTCCAGGTCATTGGTTAGCCTTTCTGATTCGGTCATGGATCGACTGGTATAGAAGCTATTCCAGAACCAGGCCTAACTAAATTTTTGTCGGCTCCGACCTGGGCGTCGGAACCGAAGACCAGACTTGACTACTCTTCCTCCGAGCCGTACCGGTCCTTTGGAGCCGGAGGAGACCGACTTAATGATTGTAGCACCCTTGGAGCCGACCACTGTTACAGTATCATCGGCTCCATCTGCTCGGATGCCCTCAGTGCCGACTGGGGACTCTAGAAGCTGACGCTCCCCTGTCGGATCCAGGGAGGATAGTCGCACTGACTTTTCGGTGCCGACTCTTCCTCTCGGGGCTTTGGCTCGGGTGTGCTCAGCTCCTACCTCGGGCTCAGAACCCACAGCATTGGTGAGGGAGGGGATTGCAGTCCCTTTGGGTCCGTTGACTCCTCCTCATCGGAGCCGCGATGCTTTCGAAGCCATGAAGCGAGTGTTGTTTCCAAAGACTTCCTCATCATCCGGTTTGGCCTTGTCTTCCCTTAAAGTGCTTATGTCCGCTTCTGCTACCATCGGTCATCCCAAGGGTAGAGACCCTGAGCCTCAGGTAGCCAACTGGGTGCTCCCTGCTGTTCTGAAACTTCCCAAAAGTCCCCACTGAGGAAGTACCCAGAAAGAGACTGTGTAAGAGGAGGCACTTGGACTCCCCACAGGAGTCCCTGACATCTGACACAGACCTGGAGGAGTCAGAAGGGTCCCTTCGATCCCCCTCTGAGGACATCTCCTTTGCGGAGATACTTGAGATCCTTAGGCAGAGGGGTGATTGGCAGTCCAAAAGCCCTACTGAGGAAGAGTCGGTTCTTCTGAATGCTTTCGGGTCTCAACCTTCCACCTCCTGGGTGTCTCCACCCTATGATGAGCTAATGCAGTTGGTCTCTCGTAGGGTGTGGGAGTCGCTGGAGTCCATGGAGCCTTTTCCTCGGAGGCCCAATAAATTTATTTCTGCCCCCGTCAATAAATCCTTTCTGTCCAAAGGAGTTCCTGTTGATGCCATGGTGGTGGCGGCGGCCACTAAGAAGGAATTGTTGGAAACGTCTGCGTCTGTCCATCCTCCTAACAGAGAGTCCAGGATCATGGATAGATATGGGAAATGCATGTTCAGTTCAGCGACTTTCGCTCCGTGAGCACTGAAGTATCTGACCCATTTCACCAGACTGCAAAGAGATCTCCTTAAGGAGCTGGGAGATTCTCTTCAGGGTACTGTAGCTGCAGGCGTCTCTGACAAAGTTTCGGCCCAGCTTGCTACCCTTAATTCCATTGTGAACTTGTCCATGCACCTCATATTATATGCGGCTGATGGTTCGAGTAGGGCTGCAGGTACAGGGATTGCTCTTCGCAGGCATGCCTGGATGCGCCTCTGTTCCTTTGCGAAGCCTTTCAAGTTTTCATTTGTAAACATCCTGTTTGATGGCTCATCCTTGTTTGGACCAAAGGTAAAGGAAACATTGACCAGGTGTGAACAGGAGGGAAAGACTCTGTCTGCAGTCGGAGTCCATTTTTCCACCCCTACTAGGCCTTTTCCCAAAGGCAAGGGAATATGTGGTTCTGGAAAGCCCAAGGAGCCTTTCAGGACACACGTGGAGAACCTCCCTCCAGGGGCAGAGGATGGGGTAATAATGGAAGACGCCGCCCTCACGGCAGAGGGGGTTTGCAACACCAGGGTGACAGAGATCATTTCTCTGGCCAACCCTACCAGCGCTCCTAAGAGGAGGCCCGACTGCCCTGCTCTGGAGGTGGTCGGGGGTCACTTATCTTTGTATCCAGAAGCCTGGCTAGATATCACAAATGACAGATGGGTACAAAGCATCATTTCCAGAGGGTATTTCATACCATTCTCCACTCCACCCGTTCCCGTCAGGAGAATCCCGGACGTTCCACCCAGTTACAAGGAACAAGCAACCATAGAGGTCCGCAAGTTGCTAGAAAAAAAGAATCATCCAACCAGTCCCAGCAGACCAAACAGGATTCGGAACTTACTCAAGATTCTTTTTGGTTCCAAAGAAAATGGGACTGGAGACCCATTTTGGACCTCAGCAGACTGAACCAATTTGTAAAAAAAGAGAAGTTTTGTTTGGTCACGCTTCAGTCCGTACTCCCCTTTTTAGGGAAGGACAATTGGATGTGCTTGATCGATCTCAAGGATGCGTACTACCACATAAAAATGGCCAGACCATCCAGAGATCATCTGCGTTTCTGGCTGGGAGCCAGTCACTACCAATTTCGAGCCCTGCCCTTTGGTCTCACTACAGCCCCCAGAGTGTTTAGCAAATGTATGGTAGTGGTTACAGCTCACCTGAGACGTTTAGAATTCCAGGTGTTTCCATACCTAGACTATTGGCTCCTTACCTCCACCACCAGGCATCAGCTGATTCAGGCAACAGAATCCACTCTGACACTCTGCAACCACTTAGGCATTACAGTCAATTTCGAAAAGTCTGCCTTGTCACCATCGCAACATATCATCTTTATAGGGGCAGAGTTAGACACTTCAACCACCACTCTACGTCTTCCAGTCGAAAGGGTATCAATTCTTCGCCAACACATCATTTCACTGGTTTCAAAGAACAGAGCTCCAGCTGCAGAGGTCTTGAAAGTACTAGATTTGATGGCGGCAGCAATTTTAGCCATTCCATTGGCGAGGATGCATATGCGGATTCTTCAGTGGCTCCTGTTCACTCAATGGTCTTACCAGGAGTTGCCATTGAACCATATGATTCTGATTACAAACGCTTGCAAGAGGGATCTTCAGTGGTGGTTGATGTCTCTGCATGTCACAATAGGATGCCCCTTTGGACCCCCCCCCCTCCAGTAGCCACTGTGACCACAAACGCTTCCCTGATAGGGTGGGTGGGGGGCATTTTCAGGGAAAGACTGCCCAAGGCACATGGACGGATCAAGAGTCACATTTGCATATCAATGTCCTAGAGATGAGAGCGGTACTTATGGCGTTGCAGTACTTTCAGGACTCTCTCCCTCTAGGGACAATTGCCATACAGACAGACAACATGTCAGTGGTCTGGTATTTGAACAAACAGGGCGGGACCAAGTCTTTTACCCCCTTTGCCGAGAAGCCCTCAGAGTTTGGCAATGGGCTGTGTCATCCCAGCGCTTTCTGTTGGCAACGCACATTTCGGGGAGATCCAACATGATAGCAGACAAGCTGAGCATGGCAATTTTGTTGCCACACGAGTGGCCCCTCAAACAGGAGATTGCGGACAGGATTTTCCACAAATGGGGCCAGCCTTGCTGCATTCTTTTTGCCAGCCACATAAACACCAAATGCAGAAGCTACTTTGCCCTGATCCTCCCTCTGGGGTTCCCTGAGGGATGCACTCATACACAATTGGTCCCCGGGTGTCCTGTATGCTTTTCCCCCAATTCTGCTGATACCCAGATTTTTACAGAAAGCAAACTCACTGGGAAGGACTTTCATTCTTATAACCCCTCATTGGCCTCGGCAGATTTGGTTTCCATTTCTTTACCATCACCTCTTGGAGGATCCCTGCACCCAGTTCCAGACCTTCTGACACACTCGTCAGGGGACCTCCATCCTTCCTTGCAGTCACTGAAGCTAACTGCTTGGCTGCTCCAGTTCCCCGTATAGCCAGGCTTCATAATCTTTCAGATGACACAAGTCAAATTTTGTTGGCTTCCCACAAACCTTCCACCAGAAAGTTGTATCATAGTAAGTGGAAAAGATTTTCCATTTGGGCTTCTAACAAAAACATTGATCCTTACCAAGCACCATTGTCATCCATACTAGAATTCTTGACCGAGATTTTTCATGAAGGAGCGGCAGCTGCTACCGTTAGGGTCCAGTTAGCAGCTATATCTTAATTTTCATCTCGGTATTGATGGACTGAATGTTATGCAATACCAGTTATCCAAGGCTTTCCTCAAAGGTACCTTTCACATGAGACCTCCAGTGAAGACTCCTTATTCTCCCTGGAGCTTGAATTTCATGCTTTCCCGTATTATTCTTTCTCCCTTCGAACCAGCATCATCTTGTGAGCTCAGGTTTCTGTCATGGAAAACTATTTTTCTGGTGGCCATCACTTCTGCCCGCAGAGTGTCAGAGCTTCAGGCATTATCTATCAAAGCCCCCTATATGATTTTTCATCCTGATAGAGTATCCTTTAGGAATAACCCTTTCTTTTTGCCTAAAATATGTTTGACAAAAACATCAATCAAGTTACTGAGTTGCCCGTTTTTTTCCCCAACCATACCAACAAATTAGATTACATGTTGCACAAACTTGATGTTCACAGACAGCTTAGATATTATCTGGACAGAACAAAAGACTTCAGAAAGTCAGACCAGCTTTTTGTTTCATTCTCTGAAGTCAGAAAAGGTAGACCAGTGGCTAAAACAACCCTTTCTAAGTGGCTTTCAGATTGTATCACCTACACTTATTCATCTGCTAATAGGTCTTTGTTGCACAAAGTGAAGGCACATTCAACCAGAGCAGTCTCTACTTCTTCGGCCTTTCAAGCCAAGTTACCTTTTGATAATATCTGTGCTGCAGCCACTTGGTCTAAGCCTCACACTTTTATCACTCATTACAAAGTGGACAAGGCCTCTAGGGACAGAGCTTCCTTTGATTCTACGGTCCTGAACAATGTACTCCTGTGAGTCACCCAGGATTTAGGGTGCTAGGGACGCTACCCATCAGTGAAGAATGAACGGTGAGGTTGAGCGACTTCACATAAAGAAGTTATGTACTCACCATAACATTCCATGTGAGTTGTTCCATCTCGCCTTCATTCTCACGTCCCTGCCTCTTTCCCCCACCTGGCTGACTGTTGACCTGGAGACTGACTTCATCCTGGTTATTCAATGTGTCTTCCTGTATGGGGAGATTAGTCCTCTTACTAGGATATGTTACACGCAGCAAACAAGATCTGAGGTAATTCCAGCAATGCATCATGGGATAAGGGGCTTGTTCTCGAGCTACTGGTAATCTTTGAGCTATGCTAAATGGCTGTGTTGGAGCAGAGGATCGGCTACGAACCCATCAGTGAAGAATGAAGGCGAGATGGAACAACTCACATGAAACGTAATGGTGAGTACATAACTTCTTTTTTTAGTACATGCAAAACAGTTGCAGTGATTTTAGATATTTATTGGGTGGATGAACTGCATCTTATAGATTTGATTGGTTAGAGTGGATTTAAATGTTTTTTGAGTAATACATTGTGTTAAATCTGAAGAAGGGGAGATGCTACCCAAAAGCTATCATTTTTTTTTATGTGTACATAAGTACGTTTTCTATTAAATACATTTTATGTACATAGCCATGGTGATTGCATTGGTTGTTTGCTGGCTATATATGTTTATCTTCTACAGTGCTGTTCTTTAAGAGTTGTAGCCCCTCCTTTGTTTTTTATTTGACGTGTGTGTGTGTGTGTGTGTGTGTGTGTGTGTGTGTGTGTGTGTGTGTGTGTGTGTGTGTGTGTGTGTGTGTGTGTGTGTGTGTGTGTGTGTGCGCGCGTGTGTGTGTGTATATAGCATCTTGACTCGAAGTAGCAAGTCACTTTTGACCAGGACAACAGCCATTAGAAAGCATCTCAAAAGGTTTATGAGAGCAGTTTAACAAATCCTCTAAGGGTCTATATCATATGAGCGAATCGCACAAATTGCAGACGCTCATGATATCGAACGTACCGGACCACAAAGTGCTTTTCTGAGATTGCGGTAAAGTAAAGAATGGGATATTTTCCCTTTCCTCACTGTAGTGCGGTCTCAGAGTTGGAATATATATTTAGCAGGGGGTGTGGGGGACACAGCCCCCCACAATAGGAAGTTCGAGGTCTGGTACGTTCGGTATTATGAACGTTTGCAATTTGTGCGATTCACTCATATGATATAGACCCCCACCTCCAACATACATTTCACTGAGCACTTAATAGTCAGAGCAGCATTGAGGTAGTTAGTATTTAAACTGCAAGAATATTTCAGTGGTATCAGATTGGACACTGCAACCCATGGTGGTGGTGCTGCGGTAGCGTTGTCACCTCGCAGTAAGACGCTGTCCAGTTCGATTCTCAGCTAGAGCGTCTTCTGCGTGGAGTCATGCGTGAATGGGCATACCTTCGTTGAAGGTTGTGCGTCAGGGCTGGTAACTCTGCACATAAAAATCAACTACCAATCATTAGCGGACTGGAGTTCCGCTGTGGCGACCCCTAACCGGGAAAAGCCGAAAGACACAACATCAGATTGGGCACTGCAAGAAATCTGAACATGCATCAGAAAGAACATTGGAAATAAGAAATAAGTGTTTCATCTTTGTTGAAAAATGTAGTTTATCTCTTTCTCTGTGTGTGTGTGTGTGTGTGTGTGTGTGTGTGTGTGTGTGTGTGTGTGTGTGTGCGTGTGCATGTGTGCGTGCTCGCTGGAGTATTTGCTATTATTTAGAAATTAGTGAATATTTTTGTATCCATCTGCTTCTCAGCTTAACTACACAATAGTTTGAACCTCTTTTGTATTTACTTAACCTAAAATACTGCTAGCTTTCTAATGAACATTAAGCATATCTGTCCAAAATCTGAACTAACAGCATTAATGCAAACAAAACAGTTAGGACAGGTGTGGAAATCTTGTTAATATAAATAAAGCACTGATAACATTTGCCAGTTAGTAAAATTTCTGTATTTTATGCCATTACTGTGTATTTATTTATTTATTTACATTTGTAGGCTGTGTGATTCCTTTGGGCCCAACAGAGTGCCCCTTTTAAGGACTAACCCAGAAGGCTTACCTTTCAGAAGATATACATATAATAGAAAATGGGCATTAAAAAAACGAAACTTAGGAAATAACTGTATAATGAAATGAGTACTACTCAGAATATTATGTCCAGTGACAGTCACACAAAAAACAGTCCTTTAAGATACAGTGTTGCTTGTAATCTGACATGTAGCACTGATCACCAGTTAGCAAGTGAGACTGCAGACACTGAAGGAGTGACACGTGCTGCAAGGAGACAGGAACAGGTAATGTGAGATGGAGGGGATGGTTCAAATAGGCCAGTAAGCCTAGAGACTGCAGAAAGATTGGGAAAATTATTACTTAGGGAGACAGCATTGACTATAAAAATTACTGTTAATCCAAAGAAAGTTATTATATAGACAATTTAACCAGGAAAATTTCAGAACATGTTATTAACTAATACTGCTTAAGGAGAAACATTAGCACTAGCTTTTGTCCTTGTCACAGTTACCATTTACTCTTTTAAATGAAACCTCAGGTGTCAGAGGTTTGTTGCAGAAGGATAATGTGTTTCATTTTTCAGGGTCTCAATCACTTAATGCCTTTATACTTACTGATTGTTGCACCACTTTGTGTCTCTGTCCTCACTGGGTGTCTAAACATTAAACGTTAAGCAGTACTGACTCTAAGGATCTTGGTTCACAGATGGATATATAATTCTAAGAAGTGCTTGTCAAATTAACGCTAAATTTGTGTAGCAAGTAACATGTAGAGGAAAGCTACACAGTTTGAGGACAATAACAGAAGACACCAGTGAAGAACAGCAGGGACATTAGTGTTATTTATGGTTGTTTAGCAGTTTCTGCAACCTTTTCAGGGCACAAGATTTGTTCCAGAACAGACTTCAGCATTGCTAACAGAGGGTCATATATGCTCAGAGCCCTTTTGTAGTTGTCTCTCATGAAGTAAGAGACTCTAAATACCCTTAGCTAAAGGTTAAGCTATAATAACTTGGAGTGAACCACTGTATTCTGATCCAGTGCAAGATCTCAATAAACACAGGTACCATCTTAAACTTATTATCTGCAATGGTACAGCGAACAAGGCCTACTGAGCCAGTCCCATGGCATAAAAGGGTAAAGCCGTGATTATGTTGCAGGGGATCTAATTTTGAGTTGTAGCTCAGGTACCTGTAGGAGTTGGCAGGGGAGGATGGGAATGAGCATCTGTTGCTGGCTCAGCCATTTGGGGGGGCAGGTCTCTGGTTCACCAAATGGGTGACTCCTAGTTGGACCACCAGACCCCCCCCAGTGAGCACGAGCCAAGTGAGCCCACAATGCTGCAAGTTAATAGTATGCCAGACATATTCAGCGCTGGAAGGTAAACTTCCCCTTGTTAAGCTGACTGTCTCTTTACTACAACACTCTCTATGCTGACCAGATAAGCTAATAGCTTGGTGTTGGTTGGGTTATGGATGGACTTGTTCTGTATATAAAGTTTTTGAGAGATTGAAGCCAGTGCTCGGTGGTAGCTATTTGAGGGACAGATATTAAGAAGCATCCTCTGTATATTGAAAGAACTTTAATTTACCATAAGCTTCACATATTTTAATAGTTAGAAGAGGGGAACCAAGACTAATCCTTCATGTACTTCCTTTTTTAAGGAGGTGGGAGCTTATATGAAACAATGCCAGCTCCTTTGACACTGTAGTTTCTTCTGTAATTTTAGAATTCCATCACTGATGCTTGAGCCCTCTCCCCTGACATGAATTTTGTCTGCATCTTTCCGGATGTATAGAAATGCAGGTTAGTGTGATGCCATTACAGTGAACTGCTCTCCGTGGTGCATCATTCCAGATACCACATGGCTGCACAGATCTAGCATTTGGGAACAGATAATTCTTTGAGGAACTTTTTTCTTTTTTTGTCAGTGGGGCAGTATCAGGTAGAGAAAGTGAGGCCTTCTGTTGCCATGAAACATGGTTAAGCCTGCCTTGTAGCATAGAACACATGCAGCTTTCCAGAGCTTCTAGGTGACACTGAGTTAATGAGAAATTGCTCTGCTAGGGGGTTACCAGATGAATTGTAGGAGGCATGCTTCCCCCTTCTGGGAAGCTAGAATTTATTTGCTTTTTGTTAGTGTGGAATTCTGACTGGGTATACTACCTCTTTTCAGTGGAGGCCCAGTTGGAGAAGCTGCAAAACAAGACATTAACAAAAAAGAAAAACACATACACAACTCGTATCACAGTAGCATATTATTGTACAGTCAATTTTTGCATTCATGTACAAAATGTAGGGCATGCATATTGGGTAGAGTTTAGAGTGATAGACTAAAGTTCTGATATCTTATCCTCATGTAGAGAGTCCAGATCCCATCCATAGGATCCGACTTTGGTGCAAGCTCGTGGCAACCAAAAACTCTCTTGGATACCTCCCCCTTACCCACAGGGCATCTCTCCCTATTACCTCAGATCTCGTTTGTCACTTTGTGAAGACATGGTCCGATCAACAAGCTCTTGGTATCAGATTATATTTTTCTACATATTTTTGTCTAATAATCTCTAATTTATCATTTTTTGTCTGTAATTTGTTTCTTTCTCTCTATCTTGTAGTTTAGAACCTTTTTCTTAAAAGTAACTGTGTTTTTATTTAGGTTACTTCCCTTATCCACTTCTTTCCTGCCACTAACCAGTAATTGTTTTTTTTTATAGGTTATTCCCTTTCCCCCTTTACCATTGAGGTAACTTGTCAACTACTGTCATTAATAGTTTTTTTCTTCCCGTTCTGTTTAAAAAAAATATAAAAAAGTCTTACTGCTGTTCACTTTTTTCTGTGAGTGTATGTATGTGACTGTTTTGAGACATCTCTCTGCCTTTCACTTTTCAGTATGGCGGAGAAACAAGCGAAACCGTCTGGTTTCAAAAAATGTTCTAACTGCAGGCATAAAATCCAAGTCAGCGACTTTCACTCCCTCTGTGTTTGCTGCCTTGGGCCCCTTCACTTACAAGAGGATTTTGCTATATGCCACTCTTTCATTCATAGAGTTTTAGTTGAGCTTAAAAATAAGCTCATTCTAAGGGATATGTTGCCTTCAGCTTTTGGGGAGGCTATTTTTGGAGTTAAAGAGAAGTCAGGTTCGGCCTCTAAAAGTAAATCAGCTCATTCAAGCCCAGCTTCTTCTTTGTCCCCTAGGTCCTTGAACAAAGTTAAGAAGAGACCTTCTTTGGTGCCGACCGATGTTTTGGAGCGAAAACCAAAAACTTTAAAATCTTCCAGTTCTGATGAGTTTGGGACCCAAATTGGAGACCTCTGCTCTGACCTCTACTCTATTGGATCTGACTTCTTCGGCTCTGATCCTATCTGGTAAGGATGGATCGGATCTGTTGATGTCGTACCCAACATCCAGTCCTTTTAAACTAGTTTTGCAGTTACCAAGGACTCAGTACTGTCTATCCTATGACCCGGTTCCTTCGAGGGTACCATCTCCCTTTCTGTCGAGACCTAGATTCCTTCTGCCTCGTCCTGCTGTTAAACCAGAAGCCTAACTGAAGAAGATGTGGACTGGATGGTGCAGAAGATTTTGTGGGTAGAGGTTATCACTAAGTCTCCCTTGACCTTGATCCTTAAGGTTTCAGGCCAGTCCAAACCATTCACTCCTCCTCTGACTTCAGGGCAAGCTTCGCAGCTATTGGATCCAGTATGCCATGTGACTTTGATTTCTGATCTGAAGATGTTGGAGGTCATTGGCATTCTCTGAACCAGAGAGTTTTCAGAGCCTTAGCAACCCTCACGAACCTCATGTGTGCTTGACTCCTAGGTCTTCATATCAGTCGATGTGCCTCAGGGCTTCTGCAAAGGTATGTTCGGCTCTGGCTTCAACCCAAGCTAACTGTCTTCTGGACTGGAGGGACCCTGTCCTGGAACCATGGTTTGCCAGAGCCAGAGTCCTCGTCCATTCAGGAGCAGTCACCCTTTGGGGCCTCGGAGAGGCCTGTAGCTGCCACTGTAACTACAGAGTCACCTGCTCCCTTGGATCTGCTATCCCAACAAGATACTCTGCCTGCCTCTTCTTGTCATCAGGTTCCACAGAGACTGCGGGACCACAGGCGACAGGACACTCATCTGGATATCCCCAATTCTTCCGATACCTCCCCAGATTCCCCCACCAAGAAGGTCCCTAGGAAGAGATTATGCAAGAGGAATCATTTGGACTCCATGGAGTAGTCAGCCACTGAAGACACTGACCTAGATGAGGGTGAAGAATCCCCATGGTCACTCCCTGAGGATGTTTCCTTTGGGGAGATTCTAGAGATTTTGAAGCAGAGTGGTGGTTAGCAGTCCAGCAGTCCTTCGATTGAGGAGTCTGTGTACCTGGCTCCTTTAGTTCTCGCCCATCCACCTGCTGTGTGACTGCACCCACTGATGAGCTCATAGGTTTGATCTCACGGCAGGCGTAGGATACCCCAGATTCCATCAAGCCTGTTCCCTGGAGAGCAAATAAAATTATCACTTCTCCCTTGGATAAGACTTTCTGGGAAAAGGGGGTTGCATTAGGTAGGTCAACTATCCATCCCCGTAATAATGATTCCAAGATGATGGATAAATGTAGGAAGTGTCTTCTCATCAGTGACCTTTGCCTTGTGGTCACTGAATTACCATTCACACTTCACCAGGTTGCAAAGGAATCTGATTAAGGAGCTCTCAGATAGACTTGAAGGAGCAGTAGCTGAGGGAGCTAAAGAGAAAGTAGCTTCCCAGTTAGCCACCCTACATTCAGTAGCTAACTCTTCCATGAGGCTCGTCGCTCATGCAGCTGAAGGAATGAGCAGAGTGGCAGATTCCGGCATCTCCATGACAAGGCATGACTGGATGTGCCTTTGCGATTTTGCGGAATCTTTTAAGTTTTCGTTCATCAACAGCACATCCCTTTTTGGTCCCAAAGTCAAGGATATGCTATCCCAGTATGAGAAAGAAAGTAAGACCCTATCTGCTAGGAGATACGTTTTTCGGCTCCTCAGAGACCTTATCCCAAGGGTCAGAGAGGCAGCGAAATAATGTAGTTCAAAAAACCTCAAGGGTCCTACCAAGGCACACTTGGTGAGTTTTCTTTCAGAGGCAGAGGGGAATACAATAATGGAAGATGTTACCCTCGAGAAAGAGGAGGTCCGCAAAACCAAGGTTCCTAGGAATCTTTATTCAGGAAGCCTTTCCAGGGCTCCTGAAAGGAGGCCCGATTGTCCACCTCTGGAGACAATTGGGGGTCAACTATCCCTGCAGTGGAGAACTTGTCAAAAGATAACTTCCAGTATGTGGGTGCAGAGGATAATATCCAGAGATTGCCAAATTTCCTTTTTCCAGCAACCTCCTCCAATGAAAAAAATACCAGATGTTCCACCCAGTCAAAGGGATCAAGCAGTCATTCAGATTCAAAAACTGCTAGGAAAAAAAGAGTCCTCCAACAGGTAGCCCCAGACCAGAGATGGTTCGGACCTTACTCGAGGTTCTTTTTGGTTCCAAAGAAAACAGTGGAATGGAGACCAGTCCTGGATCTCAGCAGACTGAACAAGTCTGTTAAATGTTGCAATTTCCGAATAGTCATGGTGCAGTCCATACTTCTGTTTCTGGAGCAGGACGATTGGATGTGCTCTGTAGATCTTCAGGAAGCATACTACTACATAAACATGGACATATGCTCCCGAAGATACCTATGCTTCCATCTGGGAGCCAGTCATTACCATTTCAGAGAACTGCCCTTTGGCCTCACAGCCTACCCCAGAGTGTTCATCAAACGCATGGCAGTGGTTGCGGCTCACCTGAGATGACAATGATTCTTGATGTTTCCTTATTTAGATGACTGGCCCATATCCACCACAACCAGGCATCTACTTGTTCATTCAAGAGACTCTGTTCTTCAGCTTTGTTCAGAATTAGGCATAACCATAAATCACTAAAAATCTCTTATGGAACCCACTCAAACATGAGTTCATAGGAGCACTGTTGGACACCAGGCAGATTATTGCCAAACTTCCCCCTTCCAGGGATTAACAATCAGAAGACAAACCTGAAAGTTAATCAGAAACAAGAAGATGGCAGCCCGTCACATTCTACAAGCCTTAGGATCCATGACCACAGCAATTGTTAGTCCCTCTAGCCAGGTATCATATGTGAATTCTGCAATGGCTCCTGACTTCTCAAGGGTCAGTAATTTGTCTACCAGTGTCTCATCACTTTCTCATTAGGAACATATGCAAAAAGGATCTCTCATGGTGGATTTGCTCAGAACAGGTGACAAGGTCATCTGTTTCTTCTCCTTCAACCACAGGTTATGGATGCTTCCCAGATGGGGTGGTGGGGGCATTATCTAGTTAAGAATGTCCAAGGTACCTGGACCACAGGCAAGGCCATTCTCGACATAAACATCCTGGAGATGAGGGCAATGCTTCTAGCATTGCAGGCATTTCAGACTGTTCTTCCTCTGGGAATGGTAGCGATCCAGTCAGACAACATGTCAGTAGTATGGTACATAAACAAACAAGGAGGGACCAGATCCTACCCTCTGTGTCGAGGAGTGCTTAGGGTGTGGCAATGGGCGATCTTATCCAACCACTTTCTCATAGCAGTGCACATTCTGAGAAGGTCCATCGTCATAGTGGACAAGTTGAGCAGAGCCATCCTCCTGCCTCAAGTGGTTCCCCCAATCAGAACATAGAGAACATTTTCCACACGTGGCCCCAGCCTGTCTGCGATCTCTTTGCCTCTCCCCTATGCAACAAATGCAGCAGCTTCTTTGCCCCAATTCCTCCACCGGGGCAGTCCCCGAGGGACGCTTTAATACACTATTGGCCTCCCGGACTGTTGTATGCCTTTCCACCCATTCAGTGAATTCCCAAATTCCTTCAGAAAGCCAGCAGGTTAAAGAGTACAGTAATCCTCAGTACCCCAATATTAACCTCAACATATCTGGTTTCCTTTCCTCTGGCCTCATGTACTAAAGAAGCTCTGATTTCTGGAACCCTTTCCAGACCTACTGTCACACCAAACAGAAATGCTTCATCCCAGCCTTCACAACCTCAGGCTAACAGCTTGGTTCCTCCAGTTCCAATGATTGCTGGACAAACCTATACTCTGCTCCCCAGTCTGCCGTATTCTAATATTCTTTCATAAGTCATCCACTCAAAAACTGTATATTAGCAAATGGAAGAGGTTTGTGATCTGGGCACAATAACACAGTATTGATCCCATCACAGCTCCCATCCACTTCATTCTAGAATTTTTGGCTCACCTTTTCAATAATGGAGCTACAGCATCTACTATTCAAGTTCATTTAGAAGCCACTTCAAATTTTCACATTGGGATAGACAACTTATCTTTAATTTCCCACAAACTTTGCAAAGCCTTCTTAAAAGGGACCATGTTATTAAAACCCCACCACAAGGATCCCTGTCCTCCTTGGGATCTAAATATGGTTCTACGCCTGGTTGTTCAACCACCCTTCAAACCTGCAGCATCTTGTGACATTAAGTTCCTTTCATGGAAAACTCTCTTTTTGGTGGCTGTCACATCGGCGAGGCAGATATCAGAAATTCAGGCACTGTCTTCCCAGCCCCCATATTTGGTTTTTCATAAAGACAGAGTATCTTTGCGTACCAACCCCTCTTTCTTGCCCAGAGTTGTTTCTCAAGCAAATATTAATCAGACTATGCATTTGCCTGTTTTCTTCCCTAATTTTAGTAATAAGGACAAATATGTACTACATTTGTTGGATGTTCTCATGGGCAGTTATGTTTCTATTTACATAGAACTAAAGAATTTTTGGAAAACAAACCAATTGTTTATTGCATTTGCAAGCCCTAAGAAAGGCCTACCAGTTTCCAAAGTCACCTTATCAAAATGGCTTTCTAGTAGTATTTCCTTTATTTAGACTTCAAAAGGCATGAAGCCTGACAAATCCATTCGAGCTCATTCTACCAGGGCTATGGCCACATATACAGTTTTTCAGAAGAATGCTTCCTTGGATGACATTTGCGCAGCAGCCACTTGGGAGAACCATCATACTTTTATCACTCATTACAAGTTAGATTTGGTCTCCAGGGGAAGGGCCTGCTTTGGTGCGATGGTTCTGAGGAATAATTTCCCGTGAGTCCACCCAGGATAGGGGTAGCTGGAGACTCGGTCCTATATGAGAGGGTGAGATGAAAAATTGGCAACACCAGATAAAGCATTTGTGTACTCATCATAGCGTTCCATTTGTATTGTTGATTTTTTCATCTCTCCTCACATCCCCTCCATCCATCCCCCTTCCAAAGGTTTCTTGGTTGAACGGGAGAGATTCTAAAGGATTAGATTGATCTTCCTTGTACTCCAGAAATGGTCTTCTTTAAGATCTTCTAGTGTATTGAGTATTGAAATTTCTACTTTCTCTATATATGTAATTATAGCAAACAAAATCTGAGGTGATGGGGAGAGATACATTGTGAGTAAGGGAAGGCATCCAAGAGCTTTTTGGTTGCCATGAGCTTGCTAACTGTTGGGTTGGATCCAGTGGATCGGATCCGGACCCCAAATAGGGGAAATGAAAAAATCAACAATACAGATGGAACGTTATGGTGAATACATAACTTCTTTTTTCTAGAGGAGTAGTCAGACTTATGTTATTAGAGTACACATATGTACATATTGACTGAGATTAAGAAGGCTTACCATTATTTGAAATCTGTAAAGAGAGAGAAGGTCTGTCCCCCTGTTTGAAAGTTGTACAGACTACTAACAGCAACATTTTATGTTACATTTGTATACATCGATATATGTGGTCATATACATAGCTCTTGACTTTTCACGTCTGGACTGTGGAACCCTACCCTCTCATAATGTGGAACAAATAGGCAAAATGTGGAATACTTACTAACAGCTTACTAATAATGCAAATTAAGGAGCCCACATGATGGTTAAAGTATGTTATTTTATACCTAAAAACGTTTTGATGAATTAATATAATTCAGTATTTATGACGGATACCAGTTAAAATCGTAACTGTGAATGTGTGACAGACTCTGTGTGGAACAATGAGGAACATTGACTTTTTAAGACTCAAAATGGGAACATTCCCCTTATTGAATTACATTTGAGAGATATAAATACTGAAAAGGCTATTGATAATTTTGATAATTGCAGCGAGAAGTATTAGAAACATTTAAAAATACTACTTTATGCACAGTATGGTAGTCAGGACTGTAATGTGCAGATGTTACTAGTCAACAAAGAGTTGAAGACTGTGGATTATACTGAGTGGTAGAGACAGAGTTGGGAATTTTCAGGTGGTCTTTTATTGCTGTGGTTTGAAGTTCTTAGAACTTCTGGCTGTCTTGATTATTGTTGTAAAGTTGCTCTTTTGTTTGAAGATACAAACTGAGAGCAAGACATCACTGTAATGGTTATTTGTCTTTTGAGCTACAGCACCACTGGAGTATGTTGACAATGGAAAGTACTTTTGAAATACTATATTATAAGCTATGTTAAGCTGAGAATGACTTATGCAATGTTTAAGATGTTCTTTGTAGTCTGTGTTGCATTACCAATCCTTGAGACTTTCTGCCATGTAGAAGCCCGCGACCCATTTGATTTCCAGAGTCTTTGCATCATCCTAAGCCTACAGATGCTTAGTGGCCGATGTCTGGATATGAGGGTATAAGAAGGGCATATTGACGAGCTGACAAACTATATTACACCTTTCCAAATTGAAACCCACCACTCTGGCTGCTGATAAACTCCCTGCTGATTACCTTAGGATTGCCGCCTCTGCCATCACCTACCCTATTTCCATACTCATTAATATCCTAGATCCTTAGCTGAACACACTGTCCCCTCTCTCTGGAAAATTTCTTAAGTCATCCCCCTACACACAGGTGAGTCCTCAACAGGACTTAGTAATTATTGACCCATAGCTATACTATCTCCCCTGTCAAAAATCTTAGAAAAATTTGTACACACCGAACTACTGAATCATCATCTTCAATATAACCTGCTAACAAATTCTCAACATGGATGTCGGCCAAACCATAGTACCACCTCTGCCTTTATATCCTTTACTGACCACATCAACCAACAAAGAAATCTCAGTAACTTAGTATCTGTTGTCTCCCTAGACCTGTCAAAGGGATTTGACACGGTATACCACTGCAAATTACTATCGACTCTTTCCTAGCTCAATATGGATAACTCCTCTCTGGAGTGGTTTAAAAATTATCTGTCCCTCCAGCAACAAGCTGTTAAATGGCATAACTCTCTCTCCCTTCTCCTCCCAGTGGGACATGGTGTTCTGCAAGGATACATTCTTGGTCTCTTACTATTTTCCATCTTTACCAATAACCTCCCCTCGGCTACCCAGCAAACTAATATAGTACAGTATGCTGAAGACACCACCCTTATTTGCTCAGCCCCCCTCTCTACTATTATTCCAAGATAGAACCCAGGAAGCCCACAGTACTGTAGAAAAATGGCTAAATTCCTCCCAACTCATACTAAACCCATCTAAGACCTAACTCATGATCTTTTACCGATCCAAAACTTTCACCCGTATCTCGCCATTCTCAATAACATCATCCAACAATACCTTTATCATGCCAGTAACTCAAGCCAAGCTACTAGGTGTAACTATTGACCAAAACCTAAAATTTAGCAAACATATAGCACTAACTATTGCCAAAGTTCATAAAAAACTAGGTTCACTCTACCGCTGCAAGAGGTTCCTCAGACAGGAATCCCGAATCACTCTCTCTCTTACCCATCTACTCTCCACCTTACTGTACGCTTCCCCGGTTCTAACTAACCTAAACAAATCTGACCTTTTGAAACTATCAACCTGCTACAATAAAATCTCAAAATTTGCAACCAGTGCTAAGTTTCGTTCTCACCTTTGCTTCTCCCTAAGACAACTAGGATGGTTAGAACTCCCTAACCTACTAAAAGACAATCATCTTCTCCTTACCCGTTGACTGCTATACAAACCAAATGAAATACCTGCCCTCTCTGGTCTGCTTACCTTCCATAATAGTGCACATCAACTAAGATATTCCAATACCACCCTACTGACTGTTAACAATTGCTTACATAGCTCAGGCCAATCTCTTTATTCCTATGCATTTGCTAAGGCCTAGAACTCTCTACCCCTGACATTAGATGTTTAAATAGCAAACATGCTTTCAAATCCCTACTAAAAGATCTCCGATTCAAAACTTGGATATGTTCCTGTGCAGAACCAGACTAATTTCACCTGTTCCTGACTTTCAACATCCCTAGATCACAGGTGTACTGTGTAGTTTCACTTAGTGCATAGCACTATGAACCAGGTGTTTAGGCCACCTTTATAGTTATGATTTCTAGTTTATGAACCTGTTTTGTCTGTGGAAACGTCTTTTCGAATTTATGTTCAAGCAGGTATATTTGTTGTACAATATCTTGTTTAATTTGTTTGTCAATATTCTAACCACTGTATGCTGCATCATTTGTAAAACTCTGATATTACTCCTTTTATATGTTCTATGCTCTTTGTACAAAATAGCTATGTTTATATAATTTTTTTATTATTTTTTATAATTTTTTTACTATGTATCTGGAGCTTTTCTCCCCGGGCCTCCGCTGAAAACGGTCACCTTGTGTCCAGTCGGACTAACCCGCTAAACAAATGGAAAATAAAAAAATATGTTGTTGCCCTCTCCAGTTCTTTCTAGCCATGCAATCTGATGTGCTTAACGTGTGACTTATACACTCGCAGTTCATCAGCCGACCCATGTTTCCAGAGTTCCCCTGCTTCCAGACCGATAAGTACCCCATTGAGGAAATGTCTTTAGTGTTCAAAAAAGTTAATAACTGTTTGTCCTGTGGCAAACAAATCTTGCATAAAGATTTTCATTATTTTTTCTTGGGGCCTCAGCATGGTATGTCTAACTGATCTGATTATGCTAAGTTTCATTTAAAAACTCTTAAATGTAGGGTCAAGGTACTTGCAGCTCATATACAGTCCTCTTTGCCAGCTTCTTTGCTAGCTCCATAACATCAAACTTCTGCAGGTCCTGCAGTTGTGCCGGCCACTGGTGTGATCTCAAAAAAATGAAAAGATAAAAACCTAGGGATCTGGAGGCGACAGAAAAAACTATTGCATCAACCTCTAAGTTGACCAAAGACCTCAGTGAGACACCTTCGCAGCCCCTGGGACGGGTATCTGCTAGGCTGGAGTCCTCTGGCACAACCCCTCAGGAGGCTGCCGTGGTCCCCAGACTATTCATGACTACTACGACCTCTCACATGTGAGTCGGGTCTTGACACCATTAAGCAGGAATCAGCTTCTGATGTCCGAGAAGTGGTTCCGCAGGGAATCTTTGTCATCCCCTAACTTTCGAAATTCCTACTGGGGTTGCGATTAGATAAAGTACAGTTTTGTACCTACCATAAATGTAGATGTCCGAACAGGATAGCATCTGCAGTCCTTACAAATGGGTTGTCCTGTCGCCAGGCAGCCCTTCGGTCGGCCGGATTCCAAAGTCTGGGTCTGGTCTCGGCTGGTGTCGCACTTCACCCGACGTCATAGCTGCAGTTCTTCGGGTATAAAGGCATCAGCCGACGCCATTTTCCTCAGTGTTTCTTGCCCCAGATGCCAGTTGCCCTCTTGGAAAGCTAAATTTTTGGATAAATGCCAATGTATTCAAATAGTAGAAGGCAAACACACAAAATAATCATGTATGTACATATATACAAACAAATGCACCATAAGAGATCCCCCCCCCAGCTAGCTATTAGGTGGGCAAATACCCTAGGAGTACCACAGAGGGGAAGGAGGGTGGGTAATCCTGACTGCAGATGCTATCCTGTTCGGACATCTACATTTATGGTAGGTACAAAACTGTACTATGTCCTTCAAGGATGCATCTGCAGTCCTTACAAATGGGTAGAATACCATAGCTAAACTAGGGGAGGAGGAAGAAGAAATTATGGTGTAGTTAGGATCCCTTGCAAAACAGCAGTGGCAAACCCTGCTCGGGATCTAGAGTATAAAGGTAAGTTATAATGCTTGGCAAATGTATGCACGGAGGTCCAAGTAGCAGCCTCTATAATGTCCTTGGTAGCCACTCCTCGTAAGAAAGCTGTGGTAGTGGCTGTAGCCCTTGTAGAGTGAGGTCTTATGTTCTGTGGAATTTCCTTTCCATGGTAGGAGTAACAGAATCTAATGCAATTTCCTATCCACTTGGAGATTGTCTGTTTGAAATTGCTTTTCCTTCCCTTCCTGTTGCATATGCTACCAGAAGCTGGTCAGATTTTCTATTACCCTTGGTTCTGTCCAGGTAGTAGCGTAACTGTCTATGTACATCCAATGTATGCAGCAGTCTTTCCCCTGTTCTGTGGATTGGGAAAGAAGGTAGGTAGGTGGATTGCCTGGTTTAAAGACACTCTGGATACCACCTTAGGCATAAATGTAGGATTAGTTCTCATGGACACTCTATCTTGATGGAAGATTGGGAAGGGTTGTACTGCCATTAAAGCCTGTAGTTCTGAAACCCTTCTTGCTGAGGTAATTGCCAGCAGGAAAGCAGTTTTCCAGGATAGGTGTTGAAGATCTGCTGTTGCTGCTGGTTCGAAGGGGAAGTGTCAATTTTTCTAGTACAAAGTTCAAGTCCCATGCTGGTAATGGTGGTTTCCTAGGAGGTTTTACATTCTTAATTCCTCTCAGAAACTGCCTGAGTAGAGGATGAAAAGACAGGTGGATCGAGCTGTATTCTGCAGAAATAGCTGATGCATGTATTTTGATGGAGGAATAGGACAGGCCTGTATGGAAAAGCTCTGCCAAATACTCCAGGATGTTGGCAATGTCTACCTTTGACACATCTTTGCCCTGTCGGCACTCCAAATGAGAAACCTCTTCCATTTTCCTGCATAGTTCCTTCTTGTTGAAGGTCTGCGGGCCTCAAGTATAATGTCTTTAACCCTTTGGGATAAATCTGGGTTAGTTGCTCTTATGTAATGTTCCAGGCAGTCAGTTGCAGAGTTTTCAGGTTTGGATGCAGGATGTTGTAGTTGTTCTGGGTTAACATCAAGGGAATCAGGGGTAGTGTCCACATTCTCCCCCGAGACATGCTCCACAGTAATGGGTACCAATGTTGTCTTGGCCAGTCTGGAGCTATCAGAATTATCCTTGGACGTTCCTCTTTGATTTTCAATAGCACCTTGTGCATCAAAGGGAGAGGTGGGAATGCATATGCTGTCAGGCCTTTCCAACTGAAGGATAGAGAGTCCACCTTCCAAGCAAGTGGATGGTATGTCCTTGTGCAGAATTTCTTGAGCTGGTGATTGAGTGGGGATGCGAATAGGTCTATTTGTGGCAGTCCCCATTTCTTTGTGATGGCCTTGAAAATGTCTGGGTGTAGCATCCATTCGTGAGCATCCGAGGTAGTTCTGCTTAAAATGTCTGCTAGGATGTTTTCTTTTCCCGGTACAAAAATTGCTTGTAACTGAATGTTGTAACTCAGAGCCATATTCCATAGGTTTAGGGCCATTCGGCATAGAGGGTATGAATGAGTGCCTCCCTGTTTGTTGATGTACCACATGACTGTGGTGTTGTCTGTCCTTATCATCAACTGGCCTTCTTGGAGGAATGGTTTGAAATTCTGGATTGCTAGTTGTACTGCCAGCATTTCTTTTTGATTTATGTGCAGATGCAGCTGCTCTGGAGTCCATAAACCTTGTATGCACTTGTCCAGCATGTGGGCCCCCCAACCGAGGTCTGAGGCGTCCGTTGTGATGGTTTGGCTTGGTTGAATGCTGTGGAAGGGCAAACCTGGGTTTGACTGGCATGCCCGAGCCCACCACAGGAACTCTTGTTTCAGGCATGGAATTAGTGGTATTTGGTTTCTAAGCTGTGCCTGTGTTGAGACCATAAATTCTTTAGGTACCACTGTAGTTTTCTCATATGTAGTCTGGCATGGGGACCAGGATTATGCAGGATGCCATGAAGCCCAAGGCCTGCAGTACTTTCCTTGCTGTTAGTTTGTTCTGCTTTGTTAATGCCAAAAAATAGACAGGAAGTTGTTTTTGTTTTTCTGCAGTTAGGAATGCCATCTGTTTTACTGTGTCCAATTCTGCACCCAAGAAGGTTATTGTTTGGGATGGTATCAGTCTTGACTTTTTTATATTGACTGTGTATCCCAGGGCCTGTAGTAAGCAAATGACTCTTTGTAAGTCTTCTGTTAGCTTGTTTTTGTTGTCCACTTGTATTAGGCAGTCGTCCAGGTATGGATAAATTTGGATTCCCTGAAGCCTACAGTGAGTGATTACTGATGCCAGGCATTTCGTGAACACTCTGGGCGCAGTAGATAAGCCAAAGGGCAATGCTGAGAATTGATAATGCTCTGATCCTGCAAGAAATCTGAGGTATCTTCTGCAATGTGGTCGTATGGGGACGTACAGGTATGCCTCCTTGAGATCTAGAGTTACCAGCCAAAACTCCTTGCCCAGCATGGGAAGAAGTTGCTGTAGGGTCAGCATTTTGAATTTTGAAACAATGATGTATGTGTTTAAAGCGGACAGGTCGAGAATAGGCCTCCAACTTTTCTCTTTTCTTGGTACCAGGAAGAGTCTGGAGTAAAATCCCTTGCCTTGTTCCATAGATGGTACCCTTTCCACAGCTCTCATCCTTGCTAATTGAGCTATTTGTTTTAGAGCTTCTGTCTTTTGATTTGGTGGTAGGTTTGGCATTCCTCTTTTTCCGGATAAAGTGTGGAAATGAAACCTGTAGCCTTGGTCTATAGTTTGTAAAATCCACTTGTCTCTTGTGATACAGTGCCAGTTTTTTGAAAATAATGCTAACTTTCCACCTAAGGGTGCTGCTATTTGTTCCCTGGTAGGCGGTGTCAAAGCCAAGTCACTGTGATTGTCCTGTTGTAGTGGCAGTGGTTGTGTCTGTGCCTCGTTGGTTGTTACCTTGCCACTGGCGTCCCCTGTAGGCACCTCCTCTGGATTGATTTCTGCCTCTTGTACGCCTATTCCTCCCTCTCTGAGTTTTAGAGGAGTCTGGAAAGGACCAATTTTTAGAAGGCCAGTTCCTGCTAAACCTTGGGGGCTGAACCTGTAAGAAATCTTTTACTGTTTGTACAGATTTTGCCTTCTCTTCCATTTTCTTCAGTACCTGTTGGGCAGGAGAACCAAATAAACTGACCTTATCCATAGGAGCATCTAATAGCTTTGCTTTAACATGATCCGGCAGGACTTGTTCTTTCAACCATGCATGTCTTCTTATAACTGTGGCGGTCATGGCTGATCTAAATGAAGCCTCCAGTGCATCATAGCCACATTTTAAGGAATGGTTACTAACCTGCTGAATGTTATTCACCATTTCTAGAACATATTTCTTATCTAAAGAATCATCCGAGGACAGTTTCTTAGTTAACTGATCAAGCATAAACTCTTGGTATTGGATCATATGGAACTGACAGTTCAATGCTCTAGCTGAGAGAGTAGCAGAGGTGTATACTTTTTTACCCCATCTCTCTAAGGACCTGGATTCCCTTTCAGAAGGGAGAGGGTTTTTAGCTGAGGTTGAAGCTACTGCCTTGGGCCCCTGGGAGATAGTCTCAGGATCTGCGAAAGGAGCCTTGTATAAATGGTGATGAGTGTCCGGGACCCTGTAGAACCTATCTGGCTTAGCAGGGGCTGGAGGTAAAGTATCAGGAGCAGTGCAAACATCATTAAATGCATCATCCACAACAGGAAGAACTGGAGGTATAGCTAAAGGCCTATGTTGCGGTAAGTGTAAAAAGGTCCTAAGCCTTTTCCTTGAATCTGAGAAATCTTGCCCTGCCATTGGAATTGCTCTCTCATGGCATGTAAAGTTTCCCCAAAAGAAAACTCCTCTGGTGGAGAAGCTGAAGGAATCGATTCTTCAGCATCGGAATCTTCATAAGTAGAAAAGGTGCCTCTGGATGGTCTGTATTGTCTGTATCATCAGAATCATCTGAGGACACTGGCTCAGGGTGCTCTACTCTAGGTCTCTTTTCTGGAGGTTGAGAGGCCCTGTCTGGGTGAGATTGGGATCCCCTTATTAAAGAGATGAGATCCTCTGCCAGAGTAAGCATTTGAGAACTGGAGCTGGGCCTGTGAGAGGGGGGCTTAACAGGCACAGACTTAGAAGTTTTGGCTGCTTTAGCCCTGGCAAAGGCCTTTATAGACATGGCTGCAGGAGGCCTAGCAGCACCACGTGCTGGGGTAGAAACATCCAAAGGGATGGTGTCCGATAAATCTTGTGAAACCACAGTAGTAGGTAAAACTTCAGAGGCCGATTCAACTAGGTAGAGGGGCCTCGGTAGTAGTCATGGATTCGCTGAAGATTGAACCGTTTGCTCGGTTTCGCGAAACCGAGACACTCGCGTTGGCTTAACCGTGGTTTCGGCTGAAACCGCGGACCGCGAGTGTCGGTCCTTTTCTTTGCGTTTCTTAACAATTTGAGTAGTCGGAGGATCCGACAGCATTATGTACGCAAAATCTGAGCCGAAAAACTGTTCAGCAAACTCCGACCGACGCCTAAGCGTTCGTCGGTTGAAAGAAGCACAGGCTAAACAAGCTGCTACGTCGTGGTCTGGGCCTAAACAAGGTAAGCAGTAAGAGTGGAAATCTTTATGAGGTATTTGTTTCCCACAAGTTAAACAGTTATTCACTTTTTCTGACATCGGCTGAGGCAAGAAAGAGTCCCCAACGGGGTACTTAGCTTTTAGAAGTCTTCGAAGTAGTATTAGGTAGTAGTAATCTCTGGATCTGACCGACCGGCACTTGCGAACAGCTTCTGCTTCGGGCGCCACGCGGCAAGAAAGACTGAGGAAAATGGCGTCGGCTGATGCCTTTATACCCGAAGAACTGCAGCTATGACGTCGGGTGAAGTGCGACACCAGCCGAGGCCAGACCCAGACTTTGGAATCCGGCCGACCGAAGGGCTGCCTGACGACAGGACAACCCATTTGTAAGGACTGCAGATGCATCCTTGAAGGACATCCACATCCTTCTGTCATGCCTGTTAAACAATCTCCCACCTGGACTTGCCCTCTGTCCTCGCCCCCCCCCCCATCTCAGGCAAAAGTCCAGCATTTGGTCAAGATAGCACAGGAATTCATGGCTTTCATTAAACCCAAGAGACCCTCACAACCTTCTTGGGAGGTTTCTCTGACTAAAAGAACAAGGAATGTAGCCTTCCAAGAGGAGGAAGACTCCTCATTCTCTGAAGATGGGGAAGAGCTTACTTATTCTAGTCATTTACAACCCCAAACCTACCCTAATGCAGACTGTGATACTTACTCTTCATCTTTCCCACTCAAAGATCTTTCATTTGGAGACATTTTACACAAAATGAAAGAAACTTTTAACTGGGATAATAAGCAGTAGTGCCAGGCACAGACATATATTACAGGGGACTATTAAACTTACCTTCTCCTAGACATTTGGCTTTTTCTCCAGTGTACATTGTACTAGATGATGATTTTGAGGACATAGCCCTGCACCCTGAATCCTTACCACCTGTGTTTAAGAAGACAGATTTTGCAGAGTGCTTGTTACTCTCAAACATTTCTGCAAAAGTCCCAAAGCTGATCCCTCTGTGGTCTCTACTGAATCTAGTAAAGGATCATCAAGGTATCTCTTATTAAATATCAGAGAGAGCAGATTACTGAACATGTTTGGCAATAAAACATATACCTCTGCAACCCTGGACATGAGTACTTTAAATTGCCAGTTCAGTATGATAAAATACTTGGAATCACTTCAAGATGAAATGATAGTCAGATGGAACCTTGTACAAGGAAGTGCATGATGTAGCAAGAGAAGCTCTACATGTAGACAGACACTCCTTGAAATATGGATATGAAGCCTTAGATGCTTCCTGTAAAGCAGCTGCCACACATTCAGTTATCCACAGATATGTATGGCTCAGATCTCCACCACTGTCAGACCAGTTAAAAGCAGTTATTCGATGCCCCACTAGACCAAAAGTTCCTGTTTGGACCTCCAGCTGAACATGTCTTTGAGAAACTAAACAAAAAAGGCAAACAAATTAAAAGTGTCAAAGAATTTTACTTGTCTCCAACCCAAAGGCACTGTAGAAACTAGCCCTCTAAACCCTGGCCCTTTCCATCTAGACAAGACAGGGGGAGGCCTTCCTGTGGAAAACGTCCAAGGCAATCTAGAAGGCAAACAGAGCAGCCACATAGATCAGGTGCCTTCAAAGAGCATACCCAACACAAAGAACAGCTGTGACTAAATGCTACCTCTTCTCTTCCTCTTCTCCCTGACTTCTGGCAGTAAAGCTTTTACTCTTCTTAAGCCAGTGGAAGACCATCACATGGGATCAGTGGGCCCTCAGCATTATAGAAAAGGGATACTATATCCATTTCAGGGAAATCCCATTTTATGGCAATGCCAAGACCTCCAAAGGAACAAGAAAACCTCTTACCCTGATTATCAAAGATTTACTGCAATAAGGGCTCATAGCAGTCAGTTCTCTCAGATCAAGAGGGAAAAGTTTTTTATTCAGCAGTCTTCCTGGTCCCAAGAAAAGAGAGAAACTGGAAGTCTTATCCTGGATCTTTCAAGGCTAAACACATTCTTCATGTCAAAATTCAAGATGCTTACTTTGCAAAAGATGCTACCCATGATTTTTCAGGATATCTCCATGGTCACTACTGACCTAAAGGACACTTACATTAATGCTCCTATAGCAATTAGTCAAAGAAAATGCCTATGATTCATAGCCTTAGGCTCCCACTTCCAGTTTTGTGTTCTACCATTTGGCACCCCTGATAGCACATTGTAGAACTCTGGGGGCACACATCTATCCATATTTAGATGACGGTGTCATCCAAGAAGGATCCACCTCTGACCCTGGATGTCCTCCACACCTCTGTAGACTGCTTCCAAAAAGTAGGCCTAGTGTTAAACATACAGAAGACTCAGATGACACCCCAAATAAGGATCCTGTTTTTGGGGATCCCGATAGATTCAACCCAACAGAAAGCATTTCTCCCTCAAGACTTAATGGTTTTCCTCACTGATTATGTGAATAACCTACTTATAAAATAACTCATCTCGGCCAGAGAGTTCCAACGGATTTTAGGGTATGTGGCTTCATGTTTCCTTATAGTCCCCTTAGCAAAGCTACACACGAGGAATCACCAGTCATTTCTCAGAAATGTCTGAGAGCAGCACCGTGTCCCTAGATACCCTTCTATCTGTACTCTCATGCCTGGAGAATGATTCCTGTTGTGGAAGGGCAGCATACAAAAGAACCCAGGAAAAGCCTTCACGCTGCCTCAGACAGAAAAGCCCATCACCACAGGAGGTCAGGTGTAGCTTATGGAGCTCATTTAGGCCTGCTGAGGATGCAGGGCATTTGGTCTCCACAACTGAGGAAATTGCATATGAATCTAAAGGAAATGCTAGCAGTCTTAGCCGTTAAAGCTTTCCGACAGCATATAAGCCCAGGGACTCTACCATTCTGGACAGACAATACCACAGTCATGTGGTACATAAACAAGAGAGTACTTTGTCTTATCCTCTGTTTAACATTACCAGAAAGATCTGGAAGTTAGTCCAAGATTTTGGGATCACACTCATAGCATCACCCTTTTACATCTTGAACCTCTCTGGGTCTCTGGCTGCTGTGGCTGCGTGCCTGCTCTGCTCTAAGCTCTAGCTCTCTAACCTGTGTCTGATGAACTTGGCCTTTCTACAGTCAACCTACACTGTCCTTTCTGGACATTGAAACTCTAAGCTCTAGCTCTACTCCCACCCACTCTAACCCCTGTCTGGTGTCCGGCCTTTCTACAGTGAATGACACTGTCCTTTCTGGACATTGAAACTCTAAGCTCTAGCTCTACTCCTACCCAAGCTACTCCTAACCTGTGTCTGATGAACTTGGCCTTTCTACAGTGAATGCAACTCGGACTGCCTCAACCTACACTGTCCTTTCTGGACATTGAAACTCTAAGCTCTAGCTCTACTCCTACCCAAGCTACTCCTAACCTGTGTCTGATGAACTTGGCCTTTCTACAGTGAATGCAACTTCGGACTGCCTCAACCTACACTGTCCTTTCTGGACATTGAAAGTATGTTTGGGCTCCAATATTGTTGATTTGTTTGACTCATTGGGTCCCTAAAAAGTTATTAAAGAGTGCTCTAGCCTCCAACAGCCAGCTACCTCTTGGTTCTTACCTTCCCCCTTTTCTTTTGTACCTCCTCACTGTCCTATTCTGCCTTTCTACCCCTTCTCATTATCTTTTCCACCTGAACTAAATAGCAGCCCTTTTCAGACTGTAAAGCTTATTTTTGTCCTTACTCCTTTTTAACCTCCACTCTCTACTCTATTGCCCATCTATCTGCCTTCTAATCTACTCTGCATTTCTTACCTGTAACCTGCTGGCTCTCTTCTTTACCTCTCTCATTCCTCCTGCCCTCCTTCTGCATGCTTTACACTGTCTCTATATTATTTAACACTGTTTAACTTACTGGTGCTATCTGGACTTTTTCCCTATCCTTTCTTACTTGACCATCACCTATCCCATCTTACTTACCTGCTTTTCTGATTGTCTCCTTTCTCATCTCTTCTTCTGTGGTTTCTTATCTATGACCCTTTTATTTATCTGTTCTACCTCTATATTTTTCCTTTTTACTCACTAGACAACTTTTCTACTCCTTTCCCTTCTCTCTTTTCCTCCCCTGTCTCCTCTTGGTTCCGCCCACCCCACTTTTTTTTACTCTTGCTCTGCTCCTGTCCCCCTATCTTTGGTGAGTTTATTTTACATCTTGAACCTCTCTGTCTCTCTGGGCTGTGGCTGCGCTGCGCTGGGTGCCTGGGGTTTCTGGTAGGTTTCACTTGGTTCTCAAGATGTATGCATATTGTTGCCTATAACCAGGATTTCACTGCTGTACCTTGTTGAGGTTACTGTATTTGGTATTTTTATAAAACGCTTCTGTGTTGGTTAAGCTTTGGGATTCAATCACTGTGTACTTAAAACAATTTGATTTACTTACTTGAGATAGCGTTAGTGATCCAACGTGCACATACTCTGTACTTATTCAATTGCAGTTTCTCCATTTTTTGTCAGAACTAGCTATTTCTCAATGTACATACGGTTTACAGAATGTTTATTTTACATTTTACAAGGTGATGTTTTTACCTAATTTGCTAGGTGTATTCATAGTTGTTGCACCTCCTCTTCGTCCCTTGTGAACTATCTCAATCTGTATGTGCTAGCTGGCTTAAAGCTATATGATTCTGTAGTGACTAGTTTGCTTTACTAAGCGATGCACTGTTTGATTGTTGTATGTACTACTTTAAGGCTTTTAGGCTTTTGTACACTGTTTGCTGTACCTGTAGCAGCTCCCACTGTTTTGTTGGTAGTAGTTCAGAGGGGTTTATAGTGATATGCCTTTCTACTTTTTTATTAACTGAAGTTAAACTGCATATGTTCCCCAAACCTAGTAAAGCTCCTTACTGAGAGTCACAACGCGAGTACTTGTATTTGTGATTTAGCGAAAGAGGTTTTTGAAGTGTTTTGCTTCATACATCCCTCCTCTAGCTTACATACTATTCTACTATTTTATAATTGTTTTATCTGACGCTAAACCCAATGTCCTCCCCAGAGACAGTGAGGCCTTACCTACTAAGAGAGTGTAGTAATAATGTATTTTTGGCGTGAGGCGTGAAAGAGTTTTGAAGTGTTCTGCTTCACATATCTCCCTCCTCTAGTGACACATATATGTGTTTTGCTTCACATATCTCCTCCTATAGCTTACATGCTATTCTACTATTTTTAATGGTTTTATCTGACATATCTCCCTCCTCTAGTGACATATATAGATAAGCATAGGGCCTGCCTTACTATACTACCTCTCTGAAGAGATTTATATAAGTTTCATGACTGTTCTATTGCTTCTTATTCATGAGAAAGCTATGTAGTAAGAAAGTATATGTTTATGACTGTTGAATGATGCTACTCTAACTCACAAGAAGTTATTGTTGTAGATTTATGTTATTTAATTGAATATTTGTGCTAACACTGCCTCACTTTTTGTTCTCTTTTCCTTATCTTTACCTTCTTTTTCCCCAAAGCTCTAAGCTCTAGCTCTACTCCTACCCAAGCTACTCCTAACCTGTGTCTGATGAACTTGGCCTTTCTACAGTGAATGCAACTCGGACTGCCTCAACCTACACTGTCCTTTCTGGACATTGAAAGTATGTTTGGGCTCCAATATTGTTGATTTGTTTGACTCATTTTAAAGAGTTAAAGTTACCAGTGCTCTAGCCTCCAACAGCCAGCTACCTCTTGGTTCTTACCCAGCCACTGTTCACCTTTTTTTCCCTCTACCTCCTCACTGTCCTATTCTGCCTTTCTACCCCTTCTCATTATCTTTTCCACCTGAACTAAATAGCAAGGTACCATCCTCGCCTGGTTACTACTTTGCTGCTACTTTTGGCTCCTACTAGCCCTTTTCAGACTGTAAAGCTTATTTTTTGTCCTTACTCCTTTTTAACCTCCACTCTCTACTCTATTGCCCATCTATCTGCCTTCTAATCTACTCTGCATTTCTTACCTGTAACCTGCTGGCTCTCTCTTCTTACCTCTCATTCCTCCTGCCCTCCTTCCATGCTTTTACACTGTCTCTATATTATTTAACACTGTTTAACTTACTGGGTGCTATCTGACTTTTCTTACTGGTGCTATCTGGGACTTTCCTATCCTTTCTTACTTGACCATCACCTATCCCATCTTACTTACCTGCTTTTCTGATTGTCTCCTTTCTCATCTCTTCTTCTGTGGTTTCTACCACTCCGTTCGCGCCTGTGGGCTCCTCCAGCTCCTCCCCCCCCCCAATTCCCCCCCACCCCAGGGGTCAGGGTCCTATTCTTAACCTACCACCCCACCCCTACTATCCTATCCTTCTCCTTTAACCCACCCCTCAACATACCCCTTCTATTCTTATCTCTTCCTCTTTGCCTTCTACTACCTCTCTTAGTAACTTAACCTTCCTCCTCTTCTCCTGTATCTTCTTCTTTTATGCTGTAATTCTTCCCCTAACCTCTGACAGGCCTACTTCCCCCACTTTAGCTTAACAACTATATCTCACTCCCTTTATCTCTAAACATAATGACTCCCTCCCTTCCAACACTACTCACTCTATCAGTCCTACTCCTAACCACCCTTTTCTCTACTTATTATCTTACCTTCTTTGAAAACTCACGCACATCCCTGCCTAATTCCCCCAAAAACAGACCTCTACAATATACACCTTCAAATCATACTCCAATACTGAATACACTAACTATCATCTTCCTAGATTTCACAGACTGTCTCACCTCACCTATATCCTACCCTCAGATAATAAAACTAAACTGCTAACCCTTCTAAAGAATAACCTCATAACCAAGCTAGATAATCCTACCTTACTAGATGGTGACATCCACCCCAACCCAGGCCCCAGCTAACCCTCCCTCAACTATGCTCTTCTTATCACAATAACAAATTCCTCATAGGGCACCTTAACATTCAAAGTATAAACAATAAAATATCCCACCTTCATGCCCTCCTAGACACCTACTCTTTTGACATTCTATGCCTCTCAGAAACCTGGCTTAAATCAGGCACTAAAGACTCTGAGATAATACCCCAAGGCTATAATATAATAAGACATGAATATCATATGCATGTACCTACCTCCAGGCACACAATATTCCCATACTAAGACTTTTTCTTGCTTCTGCCACCTACCCACACAGGAAACCATAATTCCCAAAGTATCACCTCAACTACTAGTTCAATAAAAGCGCAGTAGAGAGAGAGATTACTGATGATCTCAGTGATCACTCCTAACTTTATTATTAGAGAAAAGTCAGATTGTGTAAACATCCCAAATATACTCAGCACTTATCACTTCCGCAGCTTAGAAATCTGACTAAAAATCAATAATCTCCGACAAACAAAAATTCTACTGTGAACTACAGCAGGATCCATTCCAGGCATCTGGAAAGTCTCTCATATTATTCCACTACATAAAGGTGGCAACTCTATTGACTACTCCACTTTTAGACCAAATGCTCTTTCACCCTTAGCTAAAATTATGGAGAGATGTATTCACCAGCAACTAGTACACTATCTCTCTCTGCACAACATTATAGCACACTGTCAGCATGGCTTTAGACCTCATCACAGTACCACCAGTGCCCTTCTTTCCTTCATAGAAACTATCAACAACAATCTCTCTTCTGCTCTTTTCATTGATCTTTCAAAAGCATTCGATATGGTCAACCATCTTAATAAACATTCTTGAATCTCTCTCATTTGATAACCTAGCCATTAAATGGTTCAGATCATATCTCAGCAACAGACAACAAGCAGTAAATATATTCAATACTGTTGAAACTTGGTTCTCTCAACGGTTTCTCCTACTCAATGCCAAAAAACTAAACTTCTCCAGACTTTTCCATCTCTTCAAACAATGACACTATCATCTCACCTGATTTGACAACAAAATTGCTAGGAATAACCATCGACAATAAACTCTCTTTCGATGAACACATTAACAACACCATCAAGTTAGTTAACAGAAAAATAGGATCCCTATAATTAAACCATTTCTAACCCCATCTACTAGAACCAAGATTGCCCAATCCCATCTTTTATCTACTCTACTATATGCCTCCACTATTTATACCAACCTTAAAAAGCAATCTGAATAAACTCACTACATGCTATAGAACCCACCATTGTCTTAACTTAAAACTACTAGGCTGGCTTGAATTCCAAAACTACCTGCTTATTCCTCAACTCTCCACAGCCCATAGTATACTATATCAACCTGACAAGATCTCAACTGATAACTCTCATAAACTCATGGCCAGTTCAATTAAGTCCAATAATTTTGCTGGTGACTGTCTTTCACTAAATACAGTAGGTAAGAATTGGAATCTTCTGCCTAGTGACATAACTCTGACTACATCTTTGCCTCTTTTCAAACAGAAAATTAAACTGTACTTCCAAAACCACTGGCTTTGTTCCTGCAGTACACCTGACTAACTTATCATATTCTAACTCTTTTTTCCTCTCCACCTTAACTCCTACTCTAATTTACTACTTTTAGAATTTTTTAAAGTATTATACATTTTCAGTATTATTATTGCAATCTAAAAATTGTACATTTTTTTCTTTTCAAAAAGTGTCTCATTACTGTAAATATCTCTCATGCATTTGTTCTTAAATTCTTATAAGCTGTATCTTATAGTAATCTATTTTTATGCAATGTACCAGTAGATAGTGGAGTTTTCTCCCGGCCTCTGCTGAAAATGGACTTGTATCCAGCCAGACTAGCCCGGTCAACAAATGTAAAATAAATAAAAAATAAAAATAAAAATGTGTCCCAGGCCACAGCATTCTTCTTGCAGACATCCTGAGTAGGGACTTACCAGATCCAAATGAATAGATATTAAAAAGGGAAATATTCCTGGATCTCACCACTCTCCAGAGAACCCCCTCTATAGATGTTTTTGCTTGTCTCCACAGCAAACAAATTCTGAGTTTCTGCTCCAGAACACAACAGGAGGGGGAGCCTGAAAAATAGATACCTTCTCATTCACATGGACCCACAAGTTCCTGTACACCTTTCCCCCATAACCACTGATTATGAGGGTACTTACAAAGATCAGAATTGACAGGCCCAGGTTGATACTGGTAGACCCTTTCTGGCACAGACAACTTTGGTTCTCTTCTCCTCACACTTAGCGAGGGGAGGTTTTGCTGCTGCCAAATGACATAGACTTTCTCAGCCAAATTAGGGGATTGGTCTTTCACCCCAACCTGGCTTCTCTCAGTCTACCTGCCTGGAAGATTGGTTCATGACATCCACCTTGATGCCTCACCCGAAAGAGGTGGTATATATTCAAAAGGAGGCAAGAAAATGTAACACCAGAAAATCATACATGGCAAAATGGAAGAGAGTTTGTTTGGTGTCATAGCTGACGCACTTTCCTATCTTAAGCAAACATCAATCAAGTGCTGCTTTATCTTTCATACCTGTTTGAACAGGGCTTTTCTTATTCCAGCATAAAGATTTGTGCACCTGCTGTTTCATCTTGCTTGTAGATTACTTCACTACTGTTCTCTCACCCTCACATATGAAACTGTTTCTAAAAGGATGATTAACTTGAGACCTCCCAGAAGGGACCCCATTCCAGCATTTGCTTTGAGAACTGTGGATGAGAAAACTGGTGAATTGAGTTTTGGTTGTCACCAAGGTGTATTCAGCCCAGGGTCCTTTGGAGAGAAGGATGGCTGATAGTCCTAGGACCTTTTATTTCAAGAGAGTCCTTTGATGACTGAGAATGCTGAACTTTCTCTGATGCCTTTTTGGGACCAAAATTTACAAATAATGCAGTCCTCTGAGATGTTCCACCCCCAAACACACTACTCACAACTCGTGGGTGTCTAGGGGTGGATTTTATGTCGTGCATCATCATGACAACCCTTGAAGTAACTCAATTTACAGAACTCAAACAATGTTATAATAAAATTGCTAAATATACAATCAACCTGTCCAGTAGAACATAACTGCATTACTCTTCAAAAAACAAACAGGAGGGAAAGTACAGTTGTATCCCACTTATCATAATTGCAGAGGTTCTAATAGAACATTGTTGCAGTACTAAGCCTTGGGATATCCTGCCATGCAGATGCCCATGTCCGGCCCGACTTCCAGAGTTTAAGCATCATCCCAAGCCGACGGATGCTCAGTGAGTCAGGATATAAGAAGGGCATCTGTCGATGCCATCTCTTTCTAAGCTGAGCATAACCAGCTTTGGTAGGCAGCTGTCAGAATATTGGCTAGATTCTCCCTGCATCCATTCTGGGTTCAGTTTGTCTAATGTCTGCCAGCAGTGGTGGTGAACACTGTCTTCTCCTTGAGTGTAAGGTGTATTACAAGGGGAGGATAGTTCAAGGTTTATGCAGTCTAAAAGAGGTCAGTCTTCTTAGCTGTATCTCAGAGATGAGGGCAGTTATCCTAGTACTGCAGGAACTTCAGGGCAACCTTAGTCTGTGAAGGATTTTTATTCAAATGGACAATTTGATATTTCTGTTTATCAGCAAGCAGGGTGTAACCAGGTCATATCCACTGTGCTGGAAAGTGCTGTGGGACTGGCAGAAGGTAAGAGCTTTGCATCATTTTTTTACTTGCAGTGCACATTCCCAAGCTTTTCACTTGCCTTGTGCACAGGCTAAGCAGGTCAGTCCTAATGCCTCACAAGTGGTCTGTCAATCCTGTGGTGGCACAGCAGATTTTCAGCTGCTGAAGCCACCCTTGCTGCAGTCTATTTGCATCCTCATCCAGCACCAATTACAGCAAGTTTTTTGCCGTGGCCCCTCCAGAGAGACCATGCCCAAGAAACAGTTCTTCTTCTTTTTTTTTTTTTTTTTTTTAAAGACCTTTATTTAATTATCTCTTGTGATATTGGCAAATTTACATTTATACAAAAGCAATCAAACTGTACTTTACATATATTGATATATATTATATAACCTAAGCAACATTTCATCAATTATTCAATTCCTGCCCCTTTTTATAAACAGGAAACATCTTTATTAAACCATCACTTACATAAGCAATCGTACATTTATATAAATGAAAACAAACCACACTGACGCAGTCGTAATTGCAAGTGTTTACATCACAAACCATACTGACACAGTCAGTTGCAAACATTATACATCACTTATAGTCTACCCAGCAGTTTTCAGTCAAACATTGCATAGCTCATTTAAGTCCTGTCTTCTTTTAAACCTCTTCCTCCCCTGTGGTTTGCTCCTACCCGTTTCTAAAGATTTCAGTTCAAGTTGTTTTATCTAATGTAGTTGGTTTAGATTTTGATTTCCATTTTCTAGTAATAGCTATTTTGGTAGCCACCATAATTAGGCACAGCAAGGCATTACCATGTCTAGGCAATTCTGATTCTGTATCATAGCTCAGAAAAATTACCTCTCTCATCACACCAATCCACCCCCACATCTCAGACAGTGCATCCTGCAGGGACTCCTTAAAGTCCGCTAACCCACCACACTCCCAGAAAATATGTTCCCAAGTACCTCTTTCTTCCACGTCACATCTCCAACATTTGCACTTTACCTGATGAAGAATTCTCAGGAGTCTACTTGGGGTATAAAAATATCTTTGTAAACATTCCCAAGTAAAAATTCTAAATCTAGATGATGTTGCATATTTGGGAGACATACATATATCCTCCCATTGTTTCTTTGTGAATTGCATATCCAATCTCTCTTCCCATTACTTTCTAGCCTCTTCTGATTGATTGATATAATTATCATACAATATTTTATATGCTCTACTAATTATTCTAGATTCTACTAAAAACTCTGCCAGCGCTGGTCTTTTGTTTAGGACTCCCCATTTCTTTGTTTGCCTGTACTGTGATATCAGTTCTTGATAGGGAAGGTAATCTCTAATACGAGTCCAAATAAATTCTTGTCCTCTTCCCATTCTCTTATCTTTCCCTCTATAGTTATTTGCTCCCATTACCTTAGTTCCTGTGCCAGTTTTCTTCAATGAATGAGGTACTTCGTATGAAGAGTAGAGATGGAAGACCCTGCTTTTCTGAGAGATCCAGGAATGATAATGTTGAAGAGGCTACTGCTGGTACATGTCGTAGGAATCGGGTTTGCCTCACCTATTTAAGTGATGTGAACATAGTATGTAATATTTTGAAAAATAATTGGTCTATTTTACAAGCTGACCCTGATATCAGAAAGGTTATTGATGAATTCTACTAGGTTTTGTTTTAGGACTAACCTTTATCTTAAATGACAGATGTTCATCGTGTTACCCTGCTGCAGTCATCACCCTTGGGTTATCCTGTCGTCAGGCGGTCCCGCAGTCGGCCAGAATTCCAAAGTCTTGGTGCAGCGTCGGTTGCTGTCGCTTCTTCCCTGACGTCAGTGCGCTAGGGGTATATATATTGCATCCGACGCCATTTTCTTCAGTCTTTCTTGCCGCGCGTTGCCCGAAGCAGAAGCAGTTCGCAAGTGCCGGTCGGCCGACTCCTGAGATTTTCGAGGTCGAATTTCAGATCCGAAGTCTTCAATAAAGCTAAGTACCCCATTGGGGAAACTTTTCTTGCCTCAGACCGATGTCAGAAAAAGTTAACAATTGTATTTCTTGTGGGAAGCAAATACCTCATAAGGGTTTTCATTCTTACTGCATACCTTGCCTAGGCCCAGACCACAATGTCACTGGTAGGTTATTGATGAATTCTACTAGGTTTTGTTTTAGGACTAACCTTTATCTTAGATGACAGTTATGCTATGGGAATAACTTGACAGAGACTACAGTTCACTCTGACTGAAAAGGGACATTTAAATGCCATTTTTGCAGAGCATATAAATATATTGTAACAGACACCTCATTTTCACAACCTAGCACTGGTTTTACAATAGAGATAGGTTTTTATGCAAACTGTAAGAGTAAAGATCTGGTTTATTATGGAGACTGTACTGCCTGCAGAGCCTTTTATGTTGGCAAAATGAATCGCACATTAAAAGAAAGGGTCATGGAGCATGTAAACGATGTAAATAAAAAGAAAGTAACCAGTGCCCTGGCCCACTCATTCAAGTTTTTTGTGCTGGAATTGACTTCATTGAATGTGCAGGGTGGAGATCAAAATAATATAACAGAATGCCGTGAGCAACATTGGATACTACTTTACAAGCACACCTTCCACCAGGATTAAATGAGATGGTTTCATTGAAGCCAGTGTTGAAATCCTGCCACCTACGTCATTGAATTACCCTCTTTGGGGCTTGGCTTATAATGAACACTTGATTGGTTGATTCATTTATTAGTGAATAATCAGGTGACTGCATGTGATTGGACCTCGTTAGATTTTTAAATGCTCTTCCTTCAGTGTTTTTTATATAGTCTGAAGAAGCAGATTGAGTATCTGTGAAAGTGCTTACCTTTTATTTTACATTATTTGTTTTATTAAAGTTTATAGTTCAGCTGTGTTGATCAGGTTTTATTTATAGATCATCATTTTCCACTTTGAATTATAGTTTTCTGCTTGTGCTATGTATAGGAGCCTTAATTGTGTAGCTCTGAAATACCCCTTCAAATTGGGAAATCTCAAACTGCCCTGTTCTACTGAAGAATCAGCTAATCCTACTTGACTCTTGCCGTCCTCCTCTCCCAGATAAGATCCTTCAGCTCTTTATTAATTGCTATCTCCACTGGTTCATAACAATATGCCTGACGTGCGTATAAGACTAAAGGGACTAAAAACATTTTGAATGTTCGTATCTTAATAACCATATCCATATAGCAAAGCTTCCATTTTCTCATTTTTGTATTATCTTTTGTTTAGTCTCTTCCCAGATATCCTTAGCTACCACACCAGAATAATTTTTAATCCATAATTCTAAATATTTCAATTTATCATGTCCCCATAAATATGGATATTGCTGAACCAATTTGTGTGTGGGTACATAATTTACCTCTGATGCCTTTGATTTAGCTTCATTAGTTGTGTATCCCAAAAAGATTTAAAACTGTGTCAAAATGTTCTACAATACTGTAGTGTCTCTCTCTGGTTTTGCCAGGTATAAAATAATGTCATCTGCAAATAGAGCCAGCTTGTCTTGACTACCATGCCAATTATATCCTGAAATTTCTGAGTTCCTAATTTTCTTTATCAGTAGTTCTAAATATAATGCAGATAACAAAGGGGAAAGAGAACACCCTTGCCTAGTTCCTGAGCTCAAGCAGAAATTATCAGAGAGGACCCTACCCACTTTAATTTTCTCCTCCTATCCCTCATGTTTCCTCGTAATCAATGTTATAATTTTTTTCAGGAAATGCAAATGCTTCCATTGCCCTGCTCATAAAGTCCCAGCTTACTCTGGCAAATGCATTCTCTGCATTCAAGATCCAACAACCACAATGGTATCTTCTTACATTCTGCTTCCCTCTGGATCATCATTGCTCTCTTAATGTTGTCAAATGTTTGCCTCCCCTCCACAAAACCACTTTGATCCATATCTGTCAATTTTGGCATTGCGTTTGTCATTTTTATAGCCATTATAGACATGAACACTTTATAATCATGGTTTAGTATTGAATGGGCCTATATGAAGCTGGGTCTGATAGATCTTTACCATGTTTAGGTATTACAGCTACCACTGCTTTCTTCCAAGATGTTGGTACTTCTCCTGTTAAAATGCTGTTAAATAAAACCTTCCAGATCTTTATCAGTCCTTTCCCTCCTAGCTTCCAAACTTCCACAGGAATATCATCTATTCCTGGGGACTTTCCTGTAAATTGGTTATATATCACAATTTTTATCTCATCTCTTCCTATCCTAATCGTTAGTAATTGAGCCATATCTCCCTCTCACTTTGGCATATTTCCATAAACATTTCCATTTGTATATTTTTTTGATTTCCATATTTCTTTGCTTTATACAGACTCACATACTCTTTCCAAAATATTTCTAATACCTCTACAAGATCTCTTGTTACCTTCCATGTTATAGGCTCCCTAAGCTTGCTGACAGCCCTTCTACGTTCTGTTACCTGAGTTGTTGTGCTTAAAGTTTTTGTGTTCTACTACTGTTATCAAAAAACAATTGCTTAACAGCAATCTTTGTAAACTTGTACATATTGTTGAGGTAATTCCTTATTTTGTGCTTAACATTCTACAGTTGATCCTGTTCTTCTTCTGTGAGACTCCCCTTGTTCTGCTGTACTTCATCATTTGTGAGTCCCTCTAAATAACTCTTGTTACTTCTTTACCATAGCTCCCTTTCTTTTTTCCACCCTATTTTTAAACTCCACCTTAATTTTAGCCCACTCCCTAGCTATATTTTCAAAAGCAATTTCTATCGTCTGTAATTGCTCCTGAATAATCTCCACTACCTGTTCCTTAAATTTCTCTACTTTCAACAGATAGGTGGGAAAGCACTAGTGTCTCATTTTTATTTCATTACCCTGTGTTTTTATTTTAGTTATTATTGGTGCATGATCTGAAATAGTTATGTGCATATCATGACCTTCAGTTCAATGCACATTTCCTGTGAAATGTAAATTCTGTTTAGCCTAGCCCAGTTTTTATATCTTGGGGGAATAATATGTAATTTCACTCCAAACTTCTGTTACTAAATTCACTTCTTCCATGCCAAATATTTCATACATTTCTTCAAAAATCTACCCTCCTTTGCTACACTTTTTCTTCTGGGACCTCCAGACACATCTTCACTGTTGCAAATCATATTCCAGTCCCCACCTATAAGTAATATTCCTTGCTGAAAACTGATTATTTCTCCTAGACTTTTCTTAAGCTCTATTATAGCAGTTTTCATTGGAATTTAAATACATGCCAATATTCTGGCAGATCACTTCAGTGCCAACTTCACCCCCTAAACGGCCCATCTCAATACTGATTGTCAAATTCCAGTAATAACAGCCACGCAGGTAAAAAATGCACTCTCCAAAACTAAGACTACAGCATCCATGGGACCAGATGACATCCCGGGCTGTGTATTACATGAACTGGCACCTCACCTAAGTGTCATGTTTAATCATAGTCTCACCTCAGGCTTTGTGCCCACTGAGTGGCGCACAGCTACAGTTATCCCACTCCACAAGAGTGGATCCACCTTGGCTCCCGGGAACTACCACCCCATCAGTCTGACAAGCCTGATCTGCAAGGCCATGGAACGTATTATCATGGAACTTATAAACAAAGAAATTGGCAACCTTCAAACACTGGACCCCACCCAGTTTGGGTTCGGGAAGGGTCGATCTTGTCTCCTGAACCTGATTGACTTCTTTGAATCAGTCTTCAGAGCCGTGGATGAGGGTAAGGCAGTCCACACAGCCTATCTGGACCTCGCCAAGACCTTCGACACCATCCCCCACTCTAGAATCATAGATAGACTTACTAAGCTGGGTATTAATCCCTATGTCACTCGATGGGTTGCCAACTGGCTTACTGACAGAACCCACACTGTAAAAGTAGCCGACTCCAAATCCATCACCAGACAAGTGACAAGTGGAGTACCTCAGAGTTCAGTCCTGGGACCGCTCTTGTTTGGCATCTGCTTCTCTGACATACAGGCCAACACTAAGGGACTCTGGCTAACAAAGTTCGCAGATGACTGCAAACTGGGAGCCATTATTGAATCCCCAAATGATGTGGATACTCTACAAAAGGGCCTTACAGAAGCAGATGCTTGGTGCCGGAGCCATGGGCTCAAGCTCAATGTCAAGAAATGTATAGTTATCCCCTTTGGAGAAAAAACATGTACCCATGAATTACCACATAGGTGGCAGTACACTAAACACCAAAAGTGTGATAAAAGACGTAGGGACACAGGTGGACAGTGGTCTCACCTTCGATAACCACATCGCCACAACAGTCAGGAACTCCTTTTTTGTGGCACACCTCATCACTAAGGGCTTTTCATCCAGGAAAAAGGAGGTCATTGTCCCACTGTACTCATCTTTCATTAGACCCATTATAGACTACAACGCCCCATTTGGTATGTACCTCTCAAGACATGTGCAACAACTGGAAAGGCTGAAGAAATGCCTCACTAAAAGAATCACAAGCCTAAAGCAGTTGCCCTACACTGACTGCCTTAAAAAACTCCAGCTATACTCTGTCGCATATCATCTACTCAGAGGCGATCTCTGCTTAACATACAAGGCCATGTCAAACCCAGAGCTTTTGGATGTGCTACACTTAAAGAAATCCCAATCCCTCAGAGCCACATGCTCCAGGGATCTAAACCTTGTCATCACAATAAGCAAAACATGCTGGAGGGATAGGTTCTTGACCCAGAGACACCCCAGACTCTGGAATAGACTGCTTATACATGTCAAGCAGAGCGCCTCTTTGGCCTTCTTCAAAAGGAACATTGACGATTGGATGGGAGAAAGGAAATTCACCCCAGGGATCACGTCAGTTGCCCTGCTAGACAGGGATCCAGGGAAGTAAATATTGTGGGAAGAAATAGCCAGGGAATTGTTATAGCTAGGCTTGTATAGGCCATAGGGCCGATAACCTAGTACCAACCTGTGAACCTATGCCAGGGTAATAATCCTCCTCCCTTGCCAGTAGCCTCTTAGCACTACAAATCTGACATTATCTTTTTTTATCCTCTTCTATAACTATTGGAGCACCTCTTCAGTTAATATAAGTACTCTTATTTTCCTTTGTCCCAGGTATTCCGCTGAATAACCATCCTGAAAACCTTTCTTTATCAAATTCACATGTTCATTTCTTTCTAAATGTGTCTCCTGTAACATAGCTATGTATTTTTAATATAGTTCACTACTCTTTCTTTTGTGTATTTATCTGTGAGACCGATGACATTTAAAGACATTACAGAAAGCATCATTGCATTAAAAAGTTATTATTCCCACCGTTTATGTTAAATGTCTAGTTCCAGCTTTTGTGTTACATGCATACACTGACAGGTTGGACTTTTATACAGTTGTCACAACTATAAGTATCAAATGAATATGACAAGAAACACCTTAAAAAACTTTTTGTGTTATTGAAAGCCCTCAAAAAGAAAAAAAAAACAATACCCACTAAAACCTATTAACTACTAACACACAAACTCTGTACATCTTCAGATACTAAAGTTTTACCCTCCCAAATAGAAACAAAAGTCCCAAACTGGCAGCCACACTCACAGACTTGAGTTTACCTAAAAGAAAGGTTAAACGTGCTATGACGCATGGTGCAGCCTCTACTTCTACTAAGTGCTAATTGGTTTTGTCTTTTTTTATAGCTCTTCCAGCTGGGAACTCCTCTGAGTGCTTTCAGAGAACATTATGTCCTAGCCATTTTCTCTTCTCATTTTTTTCTTTTCTTTCAACCAATCACTCTCCACCAAGCCCGTAGCCAGTTTCTCTTTATCAGATTGTCTCCATGGGGAAAAGAGAACCAGGCAGCCAGTTTCTCTTTATCAGATTGCTTCCATGGAAACATGAAGACCATTTGCAGAATTGCTACTGAGCATATATATTTTTGCTAGAAAAGTCTCATAATATTCAGTATTATTTTTTATTTACTTGCTTAATCTTAAACATTGTTACTAAATCAGTCTAAGGCCTTTAATCCAGTCATTTCTCCATGCAAGAATGAGAAAAAGCACATTACTTTTTCCTTTTGTCATGCTCTTTTAACCAGATTTTTTCATTGCATCGCCTACATTTCTTAAAACTGAACAAGAAGAAAGAGGGAAGGGAGAAAGAAAAGAAGAAAAAAAATGCTCCTATTTACAGTCCGATTACACTTAAAAATAACTTTGAAAGCTTTACTTTATAGCATGCAAAGAAAACCATACACCACACAAATCGTGCTAGTAAGAAAAAACATTTCTTTACTTAAAGTTAACTTTCTCCCTCTCTTCCCGTCCCCAAAGCATTTTTGAACATTAATGACATGAAGTAGGACATATACTTTAGAGTCCTCCACAAGTTCAACAAATTCTGAAAAAGTCCAATTTTTCCAGATTTTCTTGTTCTGTCATATTTCTCTCACACAATTTTTGCATTATATTCCCACAGTATGTTACTGTTCATCTCCATCTGTTAGATCCTGTCAGTGCTTCATTTCCAATGTACTCTCAATTCTTCCAGTCAGCTCTTGTGCTCCTGTCTTCACTCCAACATTTTCCATTGAAACACTAGAAAAAGTTTCACAGGTATAGTCTCTCTCTGGTCTTTTTATTACCAGAAGAACAAGAAGCAGAATGTTTGATTCACACCTCACTTTTTGTTGGACTGACTTTTGTATTTCCTCTTTATCATGTACTTCATCAAAAAATGATTGAAGACAGCTGGGTACAGCAGTTTGATTCTCACACCTCCGTCTCGACATTCACTGAATAGTGGAATAAATGTACGTCTCTTCTGCCGTGTGTACAATGAGTAATCATCCTCCACAAACACTCTGCTGTCACCCACTTTTAATACTTTGTCCTTCTGCCACAGTTTTGTAAAAAATCAGCCCTTTCTGCTGGTAGGATTATATCTTTACTATTCAAGGTCTAGGTTGCTTTCTCATACCAAGTTTGGAGCATACACGAGATGCCCTTTCAGCTAACAGCTCCTGCTTTAGAATACCAGTCCAGTTGCTTATTTGTGCTTTCATAAAATTAATGCAGTCTCTTCCTTCCAGCTTCTCTGGTATAGCTGAAAATCACAGGTTTTCTCTGCGTTCTGTGTCCTCTAACTCTTATTATTTTTTGAAACATCTCTTCCTGCGTAGTCTCATATTCAGGCAGCCTTTTCTTCATTTCAGCCTCTGATTTTTGCAGCTTTATCACCTCATCGGAATATTTGTTTAACTCATTCCCTCCAGTACAGCTCTTCTGATTGTGTACCTTTAACTCCCAGTGGATGTGGCTTGATCCTTTAAAAAAATGAAGTTATCACCTTACAGTTCTAACAAATACTCATTGACAGAGGTCAAGTATCAATGCAGTTGTGATTGCCATCATGTATGCTTCAAGATAAAATATTCTGATATGTTGTATGTAGCATAGTTTTGGAAATATTAATGCAAATATGAACATGCAGTATTTAACACCTAGAGGAGCAGTAGGATGTAACTGCAGAAATGACTGGAGGTGCACTTGGCTGTAATTAGTTGAAGCTTCCATTTTTTTTCCAGCCTGTTGTTCTTTGTGTTGATATACTCCATCAGTGTTTTGTTTATTTTAACCAGGTCTGTCTGCAGTTCTCTTATCTTCCTGTAGGTTACTGGAATTCATGTCTGGAGGTTGCACTGCTTTTTGCTGAACAGCTGCAGAAGTTTTCCCAGTCAGTGCTTCTTCCTCAGTTTTTGTAGCTGATTTTTTTCCAGGTCCTCTGTATTTTTTCTTTCTTGGCATCCAGGGAGTACACTTACTAGCCAATTACTGAAATTTGCCCATAAACACAAGTCTGCTGGCTTTCTCTGGTCAGTTTCTGTTTTCACACTGGGAGAGCTAGAAACAAACTGTTAATGTGCAGCCATCTTGGAAGTTCAAGCAGTGTTCTCCTGGGCTGCTGTAAAATTATCCTTCTGTACTCTGATCCCCAGGCTTTCACAGAAAGAAATCTAATGTAAAGCATCTGTGAGCATCATTGCATTCTTCTGGTCTAGGAAGATTTGTTTTCTCGTTCTCAGGTCTCACATTAAGGACCACACACACACACCATCCACACACACACACACCATCCACACACACACCACACACCACCCCACCCACACACACTTGGACTCCAAACACAGGTTCTTCTTTCTCACCTATCTGTGTAGCCTCACCCAGACTTTCACAGCATTAAACAAATGTCAGTGATGGTCAGTAACCCATTCCTTTCTTTGGATTTTTGAATTAGGTTAAGATTTTGTTTGCCACTCAGAAGGAATCCATATGCAAATTGTATAGCATGAAGTTGAAGTACTTTATCTTGGCATCAGACTGAGACATTGACCCTTTTCCCTTATTTCATAATTTCAGAGTACAAAATATTTTAGCACAACTTGTGATTGAAGTTTCCTCTCGGATAAGTTGAGTTTGTACAAATGAACCTGGCAGGGATGTTCACGTTCCCCTTTATTTGCATTATAATTAGAACCACTGGCAAAGAAAATAAAGGACTCAGAAATGCAAAAGATATAATTAGCCTGGTAGTCAAGAAAAGTTGGCTTGATTTGTAGATGATATTATTTTGTACCTGATAAATCCAGAAAAGAAAATCTCTGTGTTGTGGAACATTTTGAGACAGTGTCAAGTCATTTTGGGATATAAAATTAATGACAAAACAACAGCTATAGGTGTAAATTATGTACCCACATGAGTTGGTTCAGCAATAGCTATATTTATGGAGACATGATATGATGAAATATTTAGTTGTATGAATTAAAAATCTTACTGTTATAGCAGCTAAGTTTTGTGTGGAAAGAGACTACACAGAAGATAATATAAAAACTAAGGAACCTGGAGCTCTTGTGTAGGGATATGGATAGTAAGATGCAAGCAGTGAAAATGCTTTAGTCACTTCAGTTTTATATACAGGTCAAACTTGTTGTTATCAGCCAGAGAGAGACGTTGTGGACAGTAAGAGTTTTGGAATTTATTTGAGAGGAGAAGGCAAAAATTAAGTGTGATAAGTTAATCCTCCCAATAGAACAGAGTGGTTTAGAATTATCTGATTTGAAGGGAATTTTCAGAGCTACACAGTTGCAACATAACACAAGCAAATGGTTGTAAATCAAATGGAAAGGAGTGATGATGAAGCAGGCAAGAAACTCATGAAACAGATTGGGATTTTGGATGCATATCTGTAAAGAGAATAATTTTACAGAATGTTTTATTCTTTATTAGCAGAAAGTATTCTAAGAATTAAGCCAACTTGAGAATGGAGAAAAGAGATTTTGCCAGTAGGGTACAGAAAATAGGTAAGGGGGTATGGAATTCACTGGAGAAACCTGACAAAGGAATGAACATATTGCGAGCAAATAACTAGAAAGGGAAAGTTAATAGAGTGGGATGAGGCCACTGAGGTATTTCGACTTCAGGCTAGAGACTGCCTTTCCTACCAGGGAATGATATCAATGTATAGGCAAAGAGAAAGGGATAGGTGAATCTTAAATTGAAAAACTTAATCTGGCTGAGTTTTTATTTGAATCTAGAAGGAGCTGCTGTTAAAAGGGGGATAATTAGTATGGCGCATAAAACATTGCATGGTAACTATAAGAATAAGTTAGAAGTTAGAAATAATTGGGAAGAGAGACTGGAAGGGCATTTCACAAGAGAACACTGGGAAGACATATGTATCCCTCCCAGGTATGTAACTAAGTCAGGAAAATTCGGGATCCTTGCTTGGAAGTGTTTGCATAGGCATTTTTATACCCCAAACAGACTTCAAAGAAATTTTCCTCAGGTAGGTAGCAAATGTTGGAGGTGTGGTGGGAAAGAAAGTGGTTACTGGGAACATGTTTTGGGTGTGTAATGAGTCTGCACATATTAAAAATTCTCTGCAGAGTACTCTGACAGAAGAATTGGGTGAACAAATGGCTGTAACTAAGGAAATTACACTTTTGAGATGGGGCACAGGATCTGAATTGCTTAGACATAGTAAACGTTGTAGGAACAATAGATGCAGAATAATGTTTAAGAGGAGGAAGAGGAGTGAGGTTTAAAGGACGGTAGGAATTCAGCAATTTATGTAATGTTGGACTATAGTTTCAAAGAAAGAAAAGATGTTCGCTGTATAATGTATGTAAATGGAAAAAAAAATATTATGTTCTTTTCTGTTAATGTATGTTTGCTAGCTTATGTCTTGAGTGATAATTTAATAAAGGTGCTTAAAAAAGACACTGACCCTTTCTCTGCTCCAGTCCAAGACATTCTGCATTTCTTAAGGTACCTTGTTTAATTCAGGTTCTAGCTTCTCTAAAAGTTCTGTTAGCAGTTATTTCTAGCTTTCTTGTTGGTCAGAGTTCACTGGTTTCTAATAAACTTTATAAGCTTTTTGCTAGTCTTCCTTCTCTGCCCCCCCCCCCATTTGAAAACTAGTTCCCCTGACCGCAATTTTTTGTTTACAGACTTGTCAAAACCTCCATTTGAACTGGCATCTACTGTTCAGTTGGAAGTTTCTTTCATGAAAAACTTAGCTTCTAGTAGCTATCACTTCTTCAAGAAGCATTTCCAAGCTGCAGGCTCTATCTTTATTAGTATCTTATTTAGTTTTTTCAGAAGAACACTGTTCCCCTCTGTACCAAACACTTATTTCTTCCCAGAGTGGCTTCCAAAGCAAACAGGACCTAGCCAATTAATTTTCTAGTCTTTTTCCCAAATCAGGCCAGTGAAGGTGAACATTTCCTGCATACTTTGGATGTTTGTATACAACTGAGATTTTACCTTAATAGAACCAAATCCTTCAGGAATGACTCTCAACTTTTTGTCTCCTTTGCAGTTAAACTGGGATCTCCTAAGTCTGAAGTCACTCTTGAGGCAGCTTTCAGATAGTATTTCATATGTGTTCTCAATTCATAGTCATTACCTTGCAGGTCAATGGCTCATTCCACTCTGTCAGTTTCTACTTCAGCAGCCTTCTTCAGGAATTTCTTGATTGATGAAATTTGTGCAGCATACCTTTAAGCACTATAACCTGGATGCCCTATCCAGGGATAGGGCTTCTTTGGAGCCTCTGTCCTCAGGGATCCCCTGTCTTAGTGCCACCTTAGGTGTTTTTGTAGCTTGGGAGTGTGATCCGTAAGTCAGAGCAGACAGCTGGAGTAAATAGAATTTGGTAGCGATATACTTAACCATAATGCTGGATCCTTTCATTCATGTCTGATATGACAATCCTTGCTCCTTCCCCCTTCAGAGTTGTCACTTGGTAAGACTTGAAGGTTATTTTCATCCTCTACCCTCTCAGTCTTCAGTGCTTCTTCTCCTTTGAGCCAAACTTGATCTGAGGCAATCTTGCACACTAGGGCATGATTATAAAAAATTCATAAAGGGGCTTGATGTTAGAGTATTAGATGTAATGCGATCCTATCTCGCCTACATTCATAACTGATGGGCTCGGAGCCGAGAATTGGCTCCGACTCGGCCGATACACTAGCACAAAGTCTCTCATTGGCTGGGCCAACCCCTTATCCCAGGATGCACCACGCCCAAACCTCGTTTGCCGCTCCTAGAGTAACGATGTGGTCTCGACTTGGCTGTGGCTAAGTACCCTTCTATTTTGGCCTTTTGGTCGCTTTCATGCAGTTAGCTTAAATTTTTATACTCAAACAGCTATTTTAATAGCTATCTTGTTGTTAGTACCCTTGTGATTAACTGTGTTTGTTTTTTGGATTGTTGTGGTAATTCCTTTTGTTTGGCGGGCTAGGCCCGTTTGAGTTAGAGGGCCTTTGCCCTATTTCTTGTCGAGCGTTTAAGTTAGAGCTCTTCCCTCCCTTCCCTCCTTGTGTCTTGAGTGTGTTTAGAGTAGTATGTCTGGCAAAGAAAAGGAACATAAGCCATCGGGCTTTAAAAAATGTTCAAAATGCAGTTACAAGATGTCGTCGACAGATGGCCACGGCATCTGTGTTTATTGTTTAGGGGCTAAACACTTGCAAGAATCTTGCAGTGTTTGCCATGCTTTCTCCTCTCATGTCCTACATGAGAGAAAAAATAAGCTTATCCTGAAGGGTTTGATCAAGCCAGCCTTCGAGGAAGCTTTGTCTTCTTCTCCCACCTCAAAATCGAAGCAAAAGAAGTCTTCGGTTCCGACAAGTCCGTCGGAGCCGCCTGCAAAAAGAGCTAAATCTCTGTCCCCTTCCTTGGCTCCACTGATCTCAGAGCCACAAGATAGAGGATCTAAATCTGTGTCTCCTTCCTCGGCTCTGCTGGTCTTGGAATCTCGGGATGAGAGATCAGGTACTCTGTCCCCTTCCGCGGCTCCACTGATCTCGGAGCCGCAGGATAGAAGATCTAAATCTGGGTCTCCTTCCTCGGCTCCATTGGTCTCGGGGCCGCAGGAGAGTATTTCTGCTCTGGAGTCGACTCCTGAACCGTCGGCGCCGAAAGGGGTCTCGCTTCTGGTCGAGTCTGCTTCGGCTCCGATCCTTTTGGAGCCGATTCGGAGCCGGCCTCCTAGCTCTGTCTCGGAGCTGATAGAAAAAGATTCTCAGCCCCCTTCTGTTTCCTCCAGGTCCTCCAGGCTTTCAGATTCGGATTTAGATAGGGTGGTCCAGAGGCTCCTCCAGTCACCTGTCTTGCCCAAATTATTTTCGGCTCCGGCCCAGTCGGCCCCGGAGCCAGCCCTTTCGATACCGTTTCTTCCTCCTCCGACAACCTTGGTGTCATCGGAGCCGGAGTTCGTAGAGTCGGGTGAAGTCCTTGAGTTGGCTCCGAGACCCACTGCTAATCTGTCGGCACTGACTTCAGCTCTAACCCTTTCTGTGCCTTCCAGAGGTTTCGGTTCTTGGGTGTCTTCAGCCGGGCCCGAGGGGGATTCGTCGGGGCTTCTGGTTTCGGCCTCGAGTCTCCCACTTGGCACCTCGGCTAGGGGGAACCCCGACCCCGGTCATGGTCTCGGAGACGGGCCTCTCTTCAGATTCTGGTAGGCCCACCTTCAAGGCTATGAGGAGCGTGCTGGCCAAGTCTCTAGTGACTTCACTTGAATCTGCGACTCCTTCCCTAGACACGGCGACTAGAGCTTCTGGTGCCCCCGTGTCTCCGGACAGCGCGGCTCCTAGGCCTGAGGATTCCTCCTTGTGTGGTCCCCTGTTTTCCGAGGGGCCTTCAGAGTTCATGCCTGAAGAGCCCCCCAGGAAAAAGTTGTGCAAGAGGAAGCACATATATTCCCCAGATGAGTCTGTCACCCCGGACACCTACCTTGATGATGCGGAAGGGTCCTTAAGTCGTCCTCTGATGATGTCTTGTTCTCCGATATCCTGGAGATCTTGAGACAGAGGGGTGACTGGCCATCCAAAACCACTTCCACGGAGGAATCGGTCTTCCTCAAGGCCTTCGGAGCCCAACCCTCCACCTCCTGGCTGTCTCCACCCTTCGATGAGTTACTGGACCTTATTTGTCGAAGGGTGTGGGAACACCCTGATTCTGTGGAGCCAGTTCCTTCTCATCCCAACAAGTTTTTATCCGCACCCCCTGGCAAGGAGTTTCTAACCAAGGGAGTTCCGGTTGATGCTATGGTGGTGGCGTCTGCCACCCAGCAGGATGTGGCAGAGGCATCTACTTCTATCCATCCTCCTAACAAGGAGTCCAGGAGCATGGATAAGTACGGAAAGCATACCCTGACTTCAGCGACCTTTACTCTGCGGTCGCTGAATTATTTATGTCACTTTACGAGGCTCCAAAGGGATCTCATAAAGGAGTTGAGAGATACCCTGTCGGGTAACGTGCCTGAGGCGTTGACGCAGTCTGTCAACGCCCAGCTGTTTAACCTTTCGTCGATTGTTAACTCATCCATGAGTCTCATATCGTATGCAGCCGAAGGGGCGGGTAGGGCAGCGAGTTCGGGCGTAGCCCTTAGGAGGCAAGCCTGGATGCGCTTGTGTCACTTTGCAGAGGCGTTCCAGTCTTCCTTCACCGACGCTCCATTCAATGGGTCCTCTCTCTTTGGACCCAGGAGGGTAAGACTTTGTGGTGCGGTTGGGGCCCGTTTTTCGCTTCCCTCTAGACCTTATCCCAAGGCTCAGATGGGAGGAAAGATGTGGTTCAGAAAGTCCCAAAAGTCTTTCCCTGCCCATCAGAGTGACCCCCCTTTCCAGAGGTAGAGGGGCGGGATATTCTGGAAGACCTCGCCCTAGAGGCAGCGGAGGCCCCCGCAACTCAGGAGACCGCGAACCCTTTCGTGGTTCCTCCTTCCAGCGTCCCTAAGGGACTGCCCGACTGTGCGTCTCCGGAGCCAGTCGGGGGTCGATTCTCGGAGCATCCAAGGGCCTGGGGTTCCATCACTCAGGATCAGTGGGTGTTTCGTATCATCGCCGGAGGTTACACCATCCCCTTTATCCATCCTCCTCCACCGTCAAGGAAAATCCCGGACGTGCCACCCAGTCAGTGGGATCAAGCAGCCATAGAGGTCGCAAAGCTGCTCGGAAAGGAAGTCATCCAGCCAATCCCCGCAGACCAGACCGGATTAGGAACTTACTCAAGGTTATTTTTGGTGCCAAAAAGAACAGGGGACTTGAGACCCATTCTGGATCTCAGCCACCGAAACCCCTTCGTAAAGAAGTCCAAGTTCCAGATGGTCACGTTTCAATCCATTTTCCCATTGCTGGAAAAAGGAGTATGGATGTGCTCCATCGATCTCAAGGACGCCTATTATCACATCAAGATAAACAGAGCATCCAGGATACATTTACGCTTCCGCCTAGGAGCCAGTCACTTCCAGTTCCGGGCCCTGCCCTTTGGTCTCACCACAGCCCCCAGGGTGTTTACCAAATGTCTGGCAGTGGTGACGGCTCACCTGAGACGTCTGGGATTCCAGGTGTTTCTGTATCTAGAAAACTGGCTCCTCACCGCCTCCACCAGGCATCTTCTTACTCTGGCCGTGAGTGCTACCATCGAGTTGGGACATCTATTAGGAATTACATTCAACTAGGAAAAGTCTGTATTGCTGCCTTCACAGTGTGTTGCCTTTATAGGCGCAGAGCTAGACTCTGTAGAGATGCGAGCATTCCTTCCAACAGAGAGGATAAAGATACTACAGGACCAAGTCCTAGCCTTACTGCCCCGACGGAAAGCCCCAGCCAGGATGGTCCTTCAGCTTTTGGGATCGATGGCGGCCTCTTCTGGTCCCTCAGGCAAGATGGCACATGCAGATTCTTCAGTGGCTCCTGTTGACCCAGTGGTCATACCAAGAACTGCCACTGTCCTACCCGATTCTCATCACGAAAACGTGCCGGCGAGATCTTCGTTGGTGGCTCCTCTCCTCCAACCTGAACCAGGGGAGATTCTTCTGCCCCCCCCCTCCCCATTGCCACAGTGGCCACGGACACCTCCTAGATAGGGTGGGGGGGCATTATCTGGGCAGGACGGTTCAAGGCATGTGGCAAGATCACGAAACCCACTTGCATATCAATGTTCTGGAAATGAGGGCAGTGCTTCTAGCATTGCAGGCACTTCACAGCTCTCTTCCCAAGGGTACCATCGCAGTCTTCTCAGACAATATGGCGGTGGTATGGTACCTGAACAAGCAGGGAGGAACCAGGTCTTATCCTCTTAGCAGAGAAGCCATGAGATTGTGGAATTGGCCGATCGCTTCCCAGAGATTTCTAGTGGCAACGCACATTCTGTGGAAGTGCAATGTGGTAGCAGACAGGCTGAGCAGAGTTATTTTGATGCCTCACAAGTGGTCCCTGAATGACCAAGTAGTGGCTCGGATCTTCTCCCAAGTTGGGGTTTCCCTGCTGTGACCTTTTCGCCAGCCCCTGGAATGCGAAGTGCAGCAATTTCTTCTCCCTGATCCCCCCCCCAGGGGGATTCACCCAGGGATGCTCTAGTGTACAATTGGCCCTCCGGTCCCTCTACTGCCAAAGTGATTCAGAAGGCGATCTGCTTGGGAAGCAGCATGATTTTGATCACATCACACTGGCCCAGCCAAGTTTGGTTTCCCTTCCTTCGGAAGTATGCAGTGGAGGGTCCTTGGATTCTGGACCCAGTTCCAGACCTCCTGACTCTTCAGTCGGGTCAGGCCCATCCATCACTGCGAACTCTCAAGCTGGCGGCTTGGCTGCTCCACTTCCGACCTTAGTCAGACAGCATATCCTTTCGCCTGAGGTGGTCCGGATTCTGTCTTCTTCCCACAGAGCTTCCACTAAGGAGATATATTCTAATAAATGGAAAAGGTTTGCCATTTGGGCCCAGCGGCACAACCTTGACCCTCTGACAGCCCTGGTGTCAGCAGTATTAGATTTTTTGGCAACTCTTTTTAGGCAGGGTTCCGCTGTCTTCACGCTTAAAGTACAATTGGTAGCGATTTCTAATTATCATGTTGCCTTTGAGCCTTCACTCATGAGTCATAAGTTGTGTAAGGCCTTTCTCAAGGGAGCTTGGTTGCTTCGCCCCCCGATGTCTCAACCTGTTTTGCCATGGGATTTGAATGTGGTTCTAGGAGCCTTGATGTCTCATCCCTTCGAGCCGGCAGCCACTTGTGAGCAAAAGTTCTTATCTTGGAAGACTGCCTTCTTGGTAGCTATTACTTCAGCCAGAAGGGTTTCGGAGCTTCAAGCCCTTTCTGTCAAGTCTCCTTATCTGATCTTTCACAAGGATAGAGTATCTCTAAGACTAAATCCGTCATTTCTTCCTAAGGTCTCTTCTGCTCTTTGTCTGCAACAATCTATAGAGCTACGAGTTTTCTTTCCGAAATTTTCCAACAAGGCAGAATACAGACTTCATCAGTTGGATGTGCATAGACAACTGAGGTTTTACTTAGGACACAGCAGCAGAGGAAATCAGACAAGTTGTTTGTGGCCTTTGCAGATAACAGGATTGGCAAAACAGTAACTAAGACCACTATCGCTAGGTGGATTAGGGATTGTGTTTCATTTATTTATGCATCAACAGGAAGGGACCTTCCATTTCCAGTTAGAGCGCATTCTACTAGGGCTATGGCAACTTCAGTGGCCTTCCACGCCAGACTGTCTGTTGATGTGATATGTGCAGCGGCCACTTGGGCTTCTCCACATACATTTATTTCTCATTACAAACTGGACGTGGCGTCTAGGGGTCGGGCGTCCTTTGGTTCCACAGTGCTCAGGAGTGTTTTCCAGTGAGCCTCCCAGGATCTAGGTGCTAGGGACGCTGTCCCATCAGTTATGAATGTAGGCGAGATAGGATCGCATTACATCTTTTAGTTATGTACTTACCATAACGATAGATGTATGTGATCCATCTCGCCTACATTCTTACGTACCCACCCTCCTTCCCCCTACGTGTTGGATCTGGAGGAAATACTGTTGTGCAGTCGAATTGGCGCATGTGGATGAGTTGTTGTGGGGCAAACAAGATCTGGGGGTTTGGGCGTGGTGCATCCTGGAATAAGGGGTTGGCCCAGCCAATGAGAGACTTCGTGCTAGTGTATCGGCCAAGTCGGAGCCGATCAGTTGTGAATGTAGGCGAGATGGATCACATACATCTATCGTTATGGTAAGTACATAACTAAAAATTTTGCCAGGTTACATCTGACAAGCAGCTTAAAGATCCATAAGTTGTATTGGACAGACATGAATAAAAGGATCTAGCGTTATGGAAAGTACATAACCACCTACTGTATTTCATTTGCTGCCATAGAAAAAGATTGCATCTGTCACCAAAGCGAAGTGCTTTATTTATTTATATCTTTTAGAGCTAGTTTTTTTTTTGTTCTGTTTTTAGCCTGAAGTTTGTCTCTGGATAGCTGTTTTTGTATATTTAGTGTACTTTTTTTTTTTTCATTACTTTCTGCCATAGCTTCCTGACATTCAGGCAGCTGCCTATCATTTCTTTTTTGCCAGTTACCATTCTGAAAAAAAAAAAAATATATATATATATATATATATATATATATACACACACATATATATATATATACACACACACACACACACACACACACAAACCTCCATCTGTAGAGCCAAGGTTCACACCGACAGGTGGCTATCCATATATATATATATATATATATATATATATATATATATATATATATATATATATATATATATATAGCTGGAGTTTGTTAGTGTTGTTTTTTTCCTTGTATTACAGTTCTTAGTTGGTTTGTTAGTGGCATTCACGGTATTTTTGTGTATTTTTAGTTTTGTACTTTGGGTAAAACACTTAAAATATGCACTAAATGTGGGCACAAACTTCCCCAACAAGATGTCCTCAAGAGGTGTGTTGTCTTTTTTAGACCAGGACATGTGAATATTGAGTGCTGTATATATGAGGTTTTTGGTTCTCAGTCTCTCACAGACAGGAGGTCCAAACTACTATTTAAGATTCTTCTCCTTCAAGATTAATCTGAAAAAAAAAAACACAAAAAGAGACGTAAAAAGGACAGAGAACAGAAAATGCAACATCGAGGAGCATGCTTCTCGTCCTCAGGTTTCAGGATAGGCGTCTTTCCCATCACTAATAACACCGGAGTCTCCTCAACTTGACACCATTGTGATAAGAGATAAATCTCTGGTTAAGTCTTTTGAGTAGGCATTCATTTGGCAGGGTGTGGTCCCACTTCCTGTCTTCTTGACCTCCTCCTGCAATATGAGTAAAGGTCTTTACATCTTACATCTACTCTTACTAAAAGAGAAGCAGATTGGGAGTCTGTGATGGCATGCCTTAAGACAAAGATGGTACTAGACATCATCTCATCCCCATCTGGTTCCAGAAAGGATTGCTTTGACCTCTGTCACCTCTTTTAGATCTTTTCCCAGTGTCAGTATCCACACTGGTGGCTTCAGAGCCGGTTTTCCTCCTGGATTCTGTTTCTTAGATACCAGTGATTTGTTATCTGACTCACTTGACAACAGCCCCATCGCTGTCAGATGGATCTCTGACCTGAAACTAAGACCTTGCCTTCTCTGCACTTTCAACATTTTTGATAGGTTAGGAGCCTTTTTTTGTTGCATGGATCATCTGATCCCTTGGTAACAGTGTCCGTCTTGAAGTAGTCTGGGTGTTCTCTTTTGGGACCCTAGTCATCGGTGCCAATACTTCTGCCTGCATGAAGGAGTTGTTGGTGCTAAGGCTGGGGGTTTTGGTATAATCTTACTCTGGTTCTGCATTTGAGGCTGTAGAGAAGATGATTGCCTCGCCCCCTCTCAGACTTAACATGAATTCCATCTGCATAGGCTCCACCTTAGGTACCCCTTCATTCGCTCTTGCATCTGTTTGTCAAGATTGTCATGGACTTGGCAGAGCTGTAACCTTTGGAGATATGCAAACAGTGCAGACAGATTCTTTTGTGGACTCTGACCCGGCACTGCCAGAGATTCCAGGAAAGAGGACTTATAAAAGGAAGCTTGTAGACCTCCCCCCTTGGAGTCCTTCACAACAGATACTGACCTGGAGGAAGGAAAGCCCCCCCCAATCCCAGCTGGAAGACATTCCTTTTGGCAAGGTCTTCAGATTAATGAATAGAGGAGATCTTGACCATCTAACCCAACCTCTCTGGACTAGAAGGTTTCCCCTTGGGCATACAGCTCTGCTCCATTCTACTTGTTAGGTGGTACCCCTGCTTGACCAGCTTATAGATTTGTTATCCCAGGGGGCATTGCTGAAACCCAATACAAAAGATGCATTCCCCAGGAAAATGGATAACATTTTACATCCACCTAAGGATAGCACTGGTCGAGAGTTCCTCTGGTGAATTCAGTGATAGTTGCAGCAGCTGCTAAAAAGGAGCTCACTGGTTCTCTGCCGTACACCACCCCCCCCTCCCCTCCGAACAAGGAGTCCAGAGCAATGAATAGGATGGGAAAGTTTGCTTATGTCTTGGGTACCTCTGCACTGAGTGTTAAATTACTTAACACTTATGAACTGATTCTCAAGGGACCTAATGAAATAGGCAGTGGATACTGTTGGGAGAACCCGTGACTCGGGACTCTACGAAACAGTTACAGACCACCCTGAAAAACATTTTTAATCGTACTAACCTCTCTGTGTTGCTATACCACAGTGCAGCTAATGGAGCAGTGAAAGCGGCTGGCATTAGCTTGACCATGAGGAGTCACTCCTAGCTCTTCCTGAGTGACTTTGTGGACAATTTCAAGATATCCTTCACCAGTGCGTTTTTGATGGATCTCCTGTTTTCGTCCATCAATTAAGCAAAAGTTAGCAAGGTGTGAGCAGGATGGGAAGAAGCTGTCTGTTTTGGGAGCCAGGTTTGAGAACTCTCCACTTTCTTTTAACTGGAAACAGTAGTGTTCAAAATCTCTCTTGATCCCAGCACTTCAACTTTTCTGACAGCATCTGTAATGACAGAGGTGGCCCTTTCAATGGACAATGAACCAGAGTTTGAAGAAGTCCTCAAAATCAAGGGTATATGGAAGGCCAAAACAGCATCCCTCAGTATATTTTGGACTGTCCACTTCTAGAGGTAGTTATGGGGCGGTCGTCTCTACACCTTCCCTTGTGAATGGCCATCTCACAGGACAAATGAGTCTGAAATATTGTGTCCAGACTACTCCATAGTCTTTACCCAGAAACCGTGTCCACAAAAGAAGCAAGTACCCAGTGCTTCACCCATTCAAAAGTCAGTGGCTTTTCAGGAGGTTCCGCTCCTTCAAAAGAGGGAGATGCAGGAGATACCACCATACCAGAGAGTGTCAGGAATCTTTCAAGATTTGGTTTTGTTCCAGAAAAAAACAAGGACCTCAGGCTGTTTCTGGATCTTTTCAGTCTAAACCTCTTTGTAAAAAATGACCTAGTTCATAATGGTTACTGGAGGATACCTACACCCACATAAAGATTGCAGAGGAGTCCTGTTTCTATGCTTTCAGATAAGAATCCGTCAGTTTCAGTTCAGAGCCCTGCCCTTATGTCTCATCACAGATCCTCAGGTGTTTAACAAATGTATGGTGATGGTCACAGCCCACCTGTGACTCAGAGGAAGCCACGTTTTCCCATACTTGGACGATTAGCTCTTTGCTGCAGCAGCCAGGGAATCATTAATAGAAGCAGATATTTTTGCAGCTCTGCCTGTCCTTAAGCATTTTTGTCAATTACCAGAAGTCATACCTTCAGCCATCTCATCACATTTTCTTCATCAGACGCCACTTAGGCTTGTAAGACAAAACAAGTATTGTATCACCAGCAGAATCCCTCAGCTCTACTGGTGTTAAAAGACCTATGATTGATGACCACAACAATTGCTGTATTCCACTATGCCAGATAATATATGAAACTCTACCAATGATGCTTTCCACATTGTGATCTCGACTAACATATCTCCGTCACCCATGACTCATAACCTGGAATTTTAAAAGTCACTTGAACTGGTGGCTAGCTTCACCCTTTTTGCAAATGTGAAAACCGTTCATGCTTCCCTTCCCAGCTGCAGTCTTGACCACAGATGCTTCAATGGTAGTTGGGGCGGGGGAGCATTTTGAGCTGAGGATGGTCCAAGATCAGTGGAACCAGACAGATGACAATCTTCACATCAGTATTCTGGAGATGAGAGTGGAGTTTCGGGGCCTCTTACCTCCAGGAAGGATAGTGACCCAGTCAGACAATGTCTGTGGTTTGATATATAAATCAGGGAACCAAGTGTTACCCTCTTTGTTGAAAGGCTATGAGAATATGTCAGTAGGCACTAGATTTCGTTCACCTTCATGTATTAACTTGCATTCTGATGAAACCAGCTGGCTAGCAAAAAAACTCAACAGGACCCTCCTTTTACTTCATGAATGGTCTCTAATAAGCAAGCTGTTTAAATCATTGGGACCTTTTCACCTCTCCCTCAAACACCAAGTGCAGTAGCTGCTTTGCCCTTGTTCCTCAACTGGGACAGTCACCCAGTGATGCTGTAGTCTGCCATTGCCCCCCAACCCCCAATTCTGCTGTGTGTTTTTCCTCCTCTGCCCCTCATAGGTTCATAGGTAGTCACAAGTGATCCTCATTACTCCAGTGTTGCTGAAACAGATTTGAATTCCTCTGTTTAAGCCTTACTTAAAGGAAGAATCCCCCTGCTTCTAGGTCTGTTTCCGGATTTACCGTATCATACCTCTGGTCATTCTCATCCAGATTTTAACAACCTTGAGATAACAGTGTGGTTACTGCAGTTCCTTTAATGCCCAGACATTCTTTCCATTTTGGAGAATGGAATTCACATTCTTTCTACTTCCCAGAAGTTGTCCAGTCAAAATATATACAAAAGAAAATGGAAAAGATTCTGTGTCTGGACCTTTAGTCAAGATTTTCATCCATATTTTGTTTCCGCAGTAGATGTCTTAAATTTTCTGCCTTCCCTGTTTGATTCTGGTTCCAGCGAGTCTACCATGAAGGTGCATTTGGCAGCTATATCAAACTACCATTTCCGTTTTCAAAACAGTACAGTAGCCCTCCTAAGATATGCAGACCCTTTCTCTGGGGGGTACTGTCATCCTTCCATTAAGGACCCCATCCCTTTCAGCGATTTGACTTTGGTTTTGAAAGCTCTAACCAAACATCCATTTGTACAGACTTGAAATGTTTGTCTTGGTTATAACAATGGTTAAAAGGATATCTGGGCAGCACATGTGGCCCCTCCCTCTGCCTTAATTCATCTTCCGTAATGATGGTCACTGTAAGAACCAGTCCTTTCTTTTTTCCTAAGGTGTCTTCAACTGCCTGTGCTATTCCCAAATTATTCCAGCAAAGATAAACATGACTTAAATATCTTATGTCCACAGACATCTAAGATTCTGTTTATACAGATCTAAGTAATTCTGAAAAGATACCCAGTTGTTCATGTCATTTGCGCTTGCGAGGCTAGAATCTAAAGTCACCAAGCAAGCCCTGTCCTTCAAGTAATAATACTGTGATGGCAAATCCAAAGGCCCATTCCTCAAGATTTATGGCTATTACTTTTTCAAAAACTATTCCATTTCTAAGCATGACAAACTGGACATCATTTCAAGGACCAGAGGAGCCTTTGGCGCTGTAGTGCTCAGAGGTATCCTGTCAGGATTCTAGCAAGGAATAAAAGTAGCTTGGGATTCTCTCCCAGCAGTCCATACAGACAGACTGATGAAATGAGAAATGGAACTTATGTACTTAACCATAACAATGGAACCTTTTCATCCAAGTATATTTGATATTGTATTAAAGCCAACAACCTGTAATGTTGCTTACTATTGTTGCAACTTTGTATCTCTATTTATCATGTACTTGATGTGGAGCTTTTCTCCCTGGACATCCGCTGAAAAAGGACCTGCTTCCAGTCAGAATTTCCCAGTAAACAAATGTAAATAAATAAATAAAATAAAATAACCCCCTCCCTCCTTCCCCCTTTTAAATTGTCATATACCCATCATCTACAATAAACTTTCTCCAGATATGTAGTTTCTAGGCAGCAAACACAATCTGAAGGCTAAATTTGCTAGGGATGATGGAATAATTTGCAGGAGCTTGAGGCATTGAAGCACTAGCGAATGGCTGGATCAGATCCAAGGAGTAGCTCTATACCAAACAGTTGGATAGAACAGACTTGAATGAAGAAGATCTAGCATTTTGGTAAGTGCAGAACTTCCGTCCCTGCACCTGTCTTCTGTGAAGGTGTTTAATTTTGTAGAGACGACCTAACTTGCAGTAGGGCTTTTGGACTAGAGTTTGAAAATGGTGGTTGAATTTTTGTTTAGTAATAATGACCTCAAGTAGTTTGGTATCGGATACCAGCTGTATTTCAGTGGTATTTGAGGATGTAATGAGATTAACTTTTTGAGTGGGATTTAACAGTTGTGATTGTTGTGTCCAGGTTTCGATGGATGAGAATGCTTCTTGAATTGATTGCTTCTCATTGGGGCATAGTTTCATGCAGGCCAGAGCTGACTGTATATTGTATGATGGTGTCTTGCTTGAGAGCTGTGTGCATATTGTTTCTAAATGTGTTAAATAGTGGGGTACCTAATATGGATCCTTGTGAAACTCATATTTTAACTGGCAGATTTGTGGAAAAGCTTACCTTTCCTTTTTTTTTTTGTTTTACATTGGGTTCTATTATTAAGGTAACTAGTGAAACAAGAAATTGTAGGGGAGTTGAAGCCTAGTGTAGAGAACCTTTGGAGTAATAACAGATGTGAGACAGGTGTGAAAGCCTTTTGATAGATCTAGGTGGATAACTGTCTCCACACTATGTTGTGGTTGGAAACCATGTTGTTCATGGGTAGGTACTAGGCTATTGGCCCTAGGGCCTATATAAGCCTAGCCAAAGGTACCCTGGCTTTTGCCATCCAAGAAAATTATTTTCCTGTGCCACTGTCGAGCAGAGCCACAGAAGTGATCCCCGAGGTGAATTTCCTATCTCCCATCCAATCATCAAGATTTTTCTTGAAGAGTGCTAATGAGGAGCTTTGTTTGATATAGATGGGTAGTTTGTTCCAGAGTATGGGAAGTCTCTGGGACAGGAATCTATCCCTCCAGCATGTTCTGTTTATTGTGGTGACGAGGTTTAGGTCCCTAGAGCGTGTAGCTCATAGGGATTGGGATTTCTTTAAGTGGAGCATGTCTAAAAGCTCTGGGTTTGACATAGCTTTGTGTGTTGGGCAGAGATTGCCTCTGAGTAGGCGATATGCAACGGAGTAAAGCTGCAGTTTTTTGAGACGGTCTGCATAGGGCATCTCTTTGAGGCCGGTAATCCTCTTTGTGAGGTATTTCTGCGGCCTTTCCAGTTGTTGTAGATGTCTTGTGAGGTACATACCAAAAGGGTCATTGTACTCTGTAATGGGTCTAATGAGTGACGAGTAGAGGGGAACAATGACCTCTTTTTTCCTGGATGAGAAACCTTTTGTGATGAGGTGTGCCACATAGAAGGATTTCCTGACTACTGTGGCGATGTGATTATCAAAGGAGAGACTACTGTTCACCTGTGTCCCAAGGTCTCTTATCACACTTTCGGTGTTAAGTAGACTACCACCTATGTGGTAGTTCATGGGTACTGAGTTTTTACCAAAAGGAATGACAATGCACTTTTTAGCATTGAGCTTGAGGCCATGGCTTTGACACCAGGCATCTGTCTCAGCAAGGCCCTTTTGTAGGATGTCCACATCTTTTGGAGTTTTGATTATGGCTCCTAGTTTGCAGTCATCTGCGAACTTTGTTAGCCAAAGACCTTCTGTGTTGGCCTGTACTTCAGAGAAGTAGATACCAAACAGGAGAGGACCCAGGACTGAACCCTGTGGTACTCCACTTGTCACTGGTCCGAAGCTGGATTTGGAGTCTGCTACTTTCACAGTGTGGGTTCTTTCAGTGAGCCAGTTGGCAACCCATCTTGTGACATAGGGATTTATACATAGTTTAGTGAGTTTATCTATAATTCCAGAGTGGGCGATGGTGTCAAAAGCCTTGGCGAGATCTAGATAGGCTGTGTGAACCACCTTACCCTCATCTGTGGCCTTGGTGACTGCTTCAAAGAAGTCCATCAGGTTTAGGAGACATGATCTGCCTTTTACAAACCCGAATTGGGTGGGGTCCTGAGTTTGGAGATTACCAATGTCATTGTTTATAAGTTCCATGATGATACGCTCCATAGCCTTGCAGACCAGGCTCGTTAGGCTAATGGGGCAGTAGTTTCCGGGGTCTGTGGTGGCTCCCCCTTTGTGGAGTGGGATAACTGTCGCTGTGCACCATTCAGTGGGCACATAGCCTGAGGTGAGGCTATGATTGAACATGGTACTTAGGTGGGGTGCCAGTTTGTTCTGTAGTTCATGTAGAACACAGCCTGGGATGTCATCACGTCCCATGGATGCTGTGTTCTTGGCTTTGGATAGTGTGTTTTTTTTACCTGTGCAGCCGTGATTACAGGAACTTTGCATTCTTCTGGTATAGAGATGGGCCCTTTAGGGGATGACAGAGGGTAAAGTTAGCACTGAACCTATCTGCCAGGATGTTGGCAATATCCGTTGGTTTTGTATATTTAGTGCCATTGCGCTGTAACTCAGAGCAGATCTGAGTGTTGCCATTGAGATTCTTGACATAGCTATAGAATGCTTTGTGGTTGTCTTTAGAGTCAGTGGCGATTTTGTTTTCATAACTAGCTTTGGAGGATTGTATGAGGGATCTCAGCTTCTTACTGAAGCTGACCAGGGAGTTTCTCCAATCATGGGATTTTACTCTTTTTTGCAACAGTTTCTTTCTTCTGTTGTAGAGTTTGTTTATGGCAGGGGACCACCAGATTGGCTTCCTTTTTTTGGAGGATAGCATCTTGGTTCTGTTAGGGATCGCACGATCCATGCACTCATGTAAGTGCTTATAAAGTGCATTTGTGTAGGATTCAGCAGTCATACCCTATTGTCCGTCAGCATGGGTGTCGTGAAGTTTGCCACTTCTGTCTTAAGAAGCTTGAAGTTGGCTTTGGAGAAATTTTTTACTGTCGTTTCCCTAATGGGGGGTGGGGGAGGGATGTGGATGTCTAGGGTGATTAGCTTATGGTTGGATCTGACCAACGAGGAATTGACCTTTGGTGTGGAGCACCGGTTGCCCATGTTGGTAATAACCAGGTCTAGGATATTGCTGCCCCTGGTGGGGGTGTGGATAAGTTGATCCATGGCATTGGAATTTATGAATTCCAGAAAACGTTGAGCACAAGAGTTGGTACATGAGTAGTTTTCCCAGTTAATGGTAGCGTAGTTGAAATAGCCTATTATTAGGATGTTAGGTTGTACCCTAATATTTTCCAGTGTATTAAGAAATGAGGAGTGGGAATCTTGAGACATGGTGGGGGATCTTTAGCAAGCTACAATTTGGATTGCGGTCTTGCCCAGAGTTAGTTGCACTTGGATAATCTCGGATGCATTATGCTGAGCAACTAGCCTGGAGTTGTGGATATCCTTAATAAATATGGACATGCCTCCGCCTTTAATGTTTCGGTCCAGGTTAGGTGGCCGAAAGGTGTGGTATGAATTATAGCCTGGTAATGCAGGGGTACTCTCTGGAGCCTTGAACTAGGTCTCTGTCACTGCACAGATGTCGATGTTCTCCATTTTAAGGAGTGCCTCGAGAGAGTGCATTTTGAGGTTTAGAATTCTAGCATTGAGTAGCAATACCCTCAGATTCTTCTTGCCTGTACCTGTTAGGGTGGTGAATTTGTCATTTGAACCTTGCCTAAAAAAGGCACTATAGGGGTGGCTAGAGCCTTAGCCAGTATCCGGAATCCCAGGGGCGACAGCTGCAAGCCATGTCTGGCAAAGCATCGAGGCTTGTCGATCATGTCATCCCAGGCAGACAGATACTGGATCCCCTTAGGAGAAATTAAATTGCTGTCTGAATGGCTCTTCAATATTGTGAATGGATGTGTTTTTCTAGTACTTTGGTTAGAGGAGGGATTATGACGATGTTTCTAAAGCTGCACAATTTGAGGGGGGTTCCAGCCTTGGGCAGTGGAATGATGTAGGATTTTTTTTTCATAAACCAAGGATGTAACTCTACTGAATTGATATTTTAATAAGTATGGATACTGAGTAGGCATGAGCCTTAGCTCCAAGTTTGATATAGTCTACAGTGAGGCTGTAAGCTGGTATTATAGTGGATTTCACTTTGAGGAGGAATATTTTAATGCTGCTGTTGGAGATGTCTGCTGCTGGTATGGGTCTTTAAGCCACGTTTCTGTAGTAACTGAGTTATCAGCTGAGTGGCTGGTTGTCCAGGCATGCAGTTAAGTTACTGTATTACAAGGGCTACATTTATTTCTGAGTTACAAGGCCGTGGTGGTGCAGCGGTAAGCGTTATCACCTCACAGCAAGAGGTTCTACAGTTCGATTCTCGGCTGGAGCACCTTCTTTGTGGAGTCTGCATGTCCTCCCCGCAGTCGAGTTACATTAAAGACATGCAGGTAGGTGCGTGCGTGAATGGGTGTGCCTTTTTTGAAGGTTGGGCATTGTGCTGGCAACTTGGCACCCTAAAATTCCACTGCCAATCATTAGCAGACTGGAGTTCCGCTGTGGCAACCCATAACCGGGAAAAGCCGAAAGACATTACTTAGTTACATTTATTTTTATGAGTTAATTTAATAGTGTTTCTACAGTGGTCATTGACTTTGCAAGCATTGTTACTATCTGTTTCTTTTGGGAATGGGTTTGGTTGAGGTTTTCTGCCAGGTGTTAAAAGATTACTTATAGTAAACAAGAATTCTTTAGGTTTATTAGAATGGATAATTTGTTGATTAGAGTATTTTTTGTATATGCACAAAAATGAAAAAAGAACCAGCACAAAAATGATATGGAGATGGTCATCATGCTATGTGATGATGTTTTTTATAGGAAAATTCCATACAGTATGGTCAAAGTACAAGAACCACTCAAAGAAATGCTTCAAATTGGTCTGATTGATAATAATTTGTTGAAATATTTTTCAGTGTTCTCTCCTACAATACCAGTTATTCAAAGATTGCCCAAACTACTTAAAAGCGTCACTAATCCACCCCATGAGGCCGATAGTGTCTGGCAGGAACTGGTGTACGGAACTAGTGTCTATTTACATAGAGCAATGTTTAAGGCCCCTGTTAAACAGTATAAAACATGTATTAAGAGATACAGAACACTTCTTGAAGGACCTTCATGCATTCTGCTGCAGATTAAGTAATAGACGCTTCCTAATGGTCACACTAGATGTTGTCTCTTTATTCACCATGATCCCCAACACTCTTGGTGTGGATAGTATCACCAAGTGTATAAAATGTATTTGGATTTTTCTGTTGAGAAGATTCTACAAATTAGAAAGATATTAACTCTGGTCTTAGAAAATAATGTGTTTTTGTTTGGAGACAATGTTTATTGGCAGCATAATGGCGTAGCTATGGTCTCATCTTGTGCCAGTAGCTATGCCAACGCTGTCATGGTAGTATGGGAGCAGGAACATCTGTTTAATGGCCCCCTACCAAAAGCACATATCTTTCTTCCGTAGATTTGTAGGTGACCTCTTTATCATATGGGAAGGCACAGAAGAAAAATTAGCATGAACCGATAAACTTTTTGGATGTTCAGGTCAATGTTGAAAAAGGGATTCAAATATGTACATGCTTACATAGGAAAGATTGTCATGTGAATCATCTCTTGAGCAGAGACAGTATGCGTCCTTCATATATATTTAATAATGTCATACGGAATCAAGTTTTCAGAGCATCCAGACTGAATGTCAGGGACACTGATTTTCATCAACAGATAGAGATTACTAGGAATGAGCTGCTAGAAAGCGGCTATGGTGAGACTGATATACAGAAACATGTACAGGATATTGTTGCCCTGAGACATACTAAGGCTAAGCCCTATTTTTCAGATAAATGGGAAGGAAGGAATAGGGAAGTGAGGGATACCAAGTTAAAGTTGAAGGTACCCCTATGCTATTCTAGTAATGTGAAATCTTATATGAATATCATACGGAACCATTGGGGGATACTAACCACTGATAAGGAAATCATGAGCTTGATAGATGATGAGCCCAAGTTTCTTTTTAGAAACAAAAAATCATTAAAAAGATGCTTATGTGCACCTAGAGAAATATCTACACCCTTGGGTAACGTAGGTACAAAACCATGTGGGAAATGTTCTTATTGCATTTGGGTCTATATTATATCCTCGAATGCTTAAAAAAGCAAACGCTGATTGATCAAACTTATTTTCGCGAAACTGCAAAATATCGAAGCAGCAGAAACTTGAATTTTTTCCTAGGGAAAGAATTTGGTTGTCCGTTTCTGTTGCTTCAGTATTTTCAGTGTTATGGTGGAAAGTTACCGGTTGGATTCAGGTAAGTGTGCGATTGTGTGGATGTGAGTGTTAGGGTGATTTAAGTGAGTTAGGGTTAGGGCTCGGGTTAGGTGTGTGTGCGATTGAGTGGACATGAGGGTTAGGGTGGATTTAAGTGAGTTAGGGTTAGGGAGCGGGTGAGGTGAGTGTGCGATGGTGACGGATCTTAGGGTTAGGGTTTGGGTTAAGGTAAGTGGGTAGTTAGTGGTGTGTGCATAGTTTAGTGTAGGGTTAGGTATCAGATTGTAGGTGTATGTGTGTGGATTTCTGTTTGTTTGGTGTGCTTGTGTTGTGTGTATGTGTTTTGGATCAGCGATTTTTTTTCCCAGGGAAAAAAAATCGCTGATCTGACAGTTCGAGATTGTAAGGTTTCGCTTAAATCAGGTTGATCAATCAGCGTTCACTTTTTTAAGCGTTCGATGATATAATATAGATGCTTGCAGTTATATAGACACCGATAATCAGTTCATTCATCCCAATCAGAACTGGCATTATAGTTTTAAAGTAATTGTGATAGCCAACACATTGTATACTTGGCGCATTGTTTAGAGTGTAGAAAATTCTATGTAGGAAAAACTGACAGAACCTTGAAGGATCTTATTAGAGTCTATTAATACCTTCCCTTACTAAGTAGTGTGTTCCAGTGTGTTGTTTTTCATTACTTGGGTGTGTTCTTTGTCTGTTTCTCTTTAGGGACCTTTTTCATTTTATCCCCTTAGAGAATCCGTTTAAATTAGAACATTCTTTCTCTTTATAGGTAGGTACTAGGCTATTGGCCCTAGGGCCTATATAAGCCTAGCCAAAAGGTACCCTGGCTTTCGCCACCCAAGAAAAATTATTTTCCTGTGCCACTGTCGAGCAGAGCCACAGAAGTGATCCCCGGGGTGAATTCCCTATCTCCCATCCAATAATCAAGATTTTTCTTGAAGAGTGCTAATGAGGAGCTTTGCTTGGTATAGATAGCTAGTTTGTTCCATAGTATGGGAAGTCTCTGGGACAGGAATCTATCCCTCCAGCATGTTCTGTTTATTGTGGTGACGAGGTTTAGGTCCCTAGAGCGTGTAGCTCGTAGGGATTTGGATTTCTTTAAGTGGAGCATGTCTAAAAGCTCTGGGTTTGACATAGCTTTTTGTGTTAGGCAGAGATCACCCCTGAGTAGGCAATATGCAACGGAATAAAGCTGCAGGTTTTTGAGACGATGTGCGTAGGGCATCTGTTTGAGGCCGGTAATCCTCTTTGTGAGGTATTTCTGCGGCCTTTCCAGTTGTTGTAGATGTCTTGTGAGGTACATACCAAAAGGGGCATTGTACTCTATAATAGGTCTAATGAGTGACGAGTAGAGGGGAACAATGACCTCTTTTTTCCTGGATGAGAAACCTTTTGTGATGAGGTGTGCCACATAGAAGGATTTCCTGACTGCTGTGGTGATGTGATTATCAAAGGAAAGACTACTGTCCACATGTGTCCCAAGGTCTCTTAACACACTTTCGGTGTTAAGTAGACTACCGCCTATGTGGTAGTTCATGGGTACAGAATTTTTACCAAAAGGGATGGCAATGCACTTTTTGGAATTGAGCTTGAGGCCATGGCTTTGACACCAGGCATCTGACTCAGCGAGGCCCTTTTGTAGGATGTCCACATCTTTTGGAGTTTTGATTATGGCTCCTAGTTTGCAGTCATCTGCGAACTTTATTAGCCGAAGACTTTCTGTGTTAGCCTGTACTTCAGAGAAGTAGATACCAAACAGGAGAGGACCCAGGACTGAACCCTGTGGTACTCCACTTGTCACTGGTCTGAAGTTGGATTTGGAGTCTGCTACTTTCACAGTGTGGGTTCTGTCAGTGAGCCAGTTGGCAACCCATCTTGTGACAAAGCGATTTATACCTAGTTTAGTGAGTTCATCTATAATTCCAGAGTGGGGGATGGTGTTGAAAGCCTTGGCGAGATCTAGACAGGCTGTATGAACCACCTTACCCTCATCTACGGCTTTGGTGACTGCTTCACAGAAGTCTATCAGGTTTAGGAGACATGATCTGCCTTTTACAAACCCGAACTGGGAGGGGTCCAGAGTTTGGAGATTACCAATCTCATTGTTTATAGGTTCCATGATGATATGTTCTCGTTTTTTCTTTTGGGGCTTCTTCCCCTTTCCTTAGGAGTCACCGTTTAAGTTAGAGGCGTCTTCTCTGGTTGGAGGAGACTGTCGTTTAACTAAGAGACTTCTCCTCTACCCACCCTTTCTCTCCTAGTTTTACTGTTGTTATTGTCAGTGTTATTGTTGTTGCTAGTAGTTGGTTTCCTTGGTATTTTTTCATGATGTCTAGAGAATCTGTTAAGTAGTCAAGAAAATCTGGGTTTAAAAAGTGCGGTTCATGCTCCCAGAAAATGTCTGTAACAGAGGTACACACAAGTTGTATGCATTGTGTAGGAGCAGTCCACCTGCAGGATTATTGCTTCATTTGATATGGGATTAGTGCAAGGGTCCTACAGGAAAGAAAAAAATAATTTTGTTTTAAGAGGTTTGTTGAAAGTTCCTGTTGAAGAAGGTAATCAGGCCTCTAAATCGGGCAAGACAAAAAAGTCAGGTTCGTCGGCTCTGGTGGCTGAGCCGTCAAGCAGTCATAAGGAACACGTATTTTCGGAGCTGAAGGTTATCACGTCCGACAAACCTGGCCCTCCCTCAGTTCCATCTGAGTCCTCGGAACCATCCTGGAGCCAGAAAAGGAGTCGGTCACTGTCATTGGAACCAGTGCGCTCGGTGCCACAATCTTCTTTACTACAGTCTGTGGCAGGTAGTCACAGGTCATCGACCCATACCTCCCGGTCCTCCAGAAGTTTATCAGACGATGACGTGGAGCAGGTGGCGAAGAGGTTGCTGTGGACTCAGGCCCTGGCACAAATTCTTTTGAGCCCAGCCCATTGGAACGTGGAGCCCATCACTGTATCTCAGGTACCATCTATTCCTTCTCCGACTCGGGCGAGTTAGGAGCCAGAGTGTCAGGAAGTCGTTGTGCTGGAACTGGCGGAGCCAATAATCACCCATAATATCTCAGATCTGATGTCTGCTCCGATCTTTTCGATGCTGTCTTCCATCAGGGGATCTGGGAGCTGACACTCCCTGGTCGGCTGCAGTGGGGGGAGAGTCGAGTCTGACTCTTGGCACTTAAGCACAGGTAAGTTCGGCTCCCACGTAAGCCTCGGAGTCACCCTCCTCTGTGCTAGGGATATCTCACATTCCCTTGGGACTGGTGTCTCTCTTGGCCTAGGATTGTGGTGCCTTTGAGGTGATGAGGAGTATGCTCTCCACTGAGTCCGCTCCACCTTCGGTTACAACCACTCATCCCCGTAAAGGCCCAGTATCTACTGCTTCATCATCCCTCCATCAGCCCTAGAGTAGAGAGTCAGTGCCCCAGGAAACCCCAGTGGGTGGAACCTCCTCTTCCAACACCTCCCTCAAACATCCCCCTGAGGAGGTCCCTTAGAAGAGACAGTGTAAGAGGAACCACATAGACTCCCCTGAGTCTGTCACTTCTGATGCTGACTTAGAGGACTCAGGAGGGTCCCCATGGTCCCCCTCTGAGGATGTCTCTTTCTCAGACATCCTAGAGATCTTTAAGCAGAGGGGTGGCTGGAAATCCCTCTCCCCTTCTGAGGATGAGTCAGTATACCTGGAGGCATTTGGCTCTCGCCCCTCCACCTCTTGTGTGTCTCCACCCTTCGACCTGCTCCTGGGTGTTATAAGTCAAAAGATGTGGGACTCTCCAGAGTCAGTGGACCCTGTTCCAAGGAGGCAAAATAAATTCATTACAGCCCCAGAGAATAGACAATAATTAACAAAGGGAGTTCCAGTAGATGCAATGGTGGTGGCAGCGGCCACAAAGAAGGAGTTAGCTGAAACTTCTGCATCTGTCCATCCACCGAACAAGGGAGTGTCATATGAAGGAGAGATATGGGAAGCATATGTTTTCCTCAGCAGACTTTATCCTACGGTCTTTTAATTACTTATCACATTTCACCCGACTCTAGAGCATCTCCTTAAAGAGCTAGGAAATACTCTACAATGTGCTGTAGCCTAGGGATTATCGGATAAGGTAAATTCCCCGCTTGCGACCTTAACCTCGAATAAAAACTCCTCCATGCGCCTCATCTCCTACGCAGCCGATGGAGCGAGCAGGGCAGCAGGCACAGGAATAGCTCTTAGGAGACATTCCTGGATACGCCTTTTTGAGTTTGCTGAACCCTTCAGATCTCCCTTTATTGACACCCCTTTTGATGGCTCATCCTTGTTTTGGCCAAAAGTAAAAGAGACTCTCACCAGGAGCCAACAAGATGGCAAGACTGTATCTGCCATCGGAGTGCATTTTTCTGCCCCTACCAGACCTTATCCCTAAAGGTCAAAAGAGCAGAAAAATGTGGTTTCGGAAGTCCAAAGGAACCTTTTCGGATGCTCGTGGTGATCCTTCCCCCAGGGGCAAAAGAGGGAATAACAATGGAAGATGCTGTCCATGCGGCAGAGGAGGTCTGCAAAACCAGGCCGACAGAGATACATTCTCCGGTTGGCCCTTCCAGCGTTCCTGAAAGGAGGCCCAACTGTCTGCCTCTGGATGCAGTCAGGGGAAGACTATCTCTGTACCGAGAAGCCTGGTTACAATTGACTCAAGACAAATGGGTACTGTCCATTATATCCAGGGGATACAGCATTCCTTTCCACTGTCCACCTCATCCATCAAAGTCTTTCCCAAACATTCAACCCTGTCAAAGGGATCAAACAACCCTAGAAATTCAAAGGTTGCTAGAAAAAAAAGTCATCTAAGAAGTCCCCGCAGACCAGATCGGATCCGGAATTTACTCAAGGTTTCTTTTAGTTCCAAAAAGACAGGGGACTGGAGACCAGTATTGGAGCTCAGCAGACTAAACAAGTCGATAAAGAAAGCAAAGTTCTAGATGGTAACACTGCAGTCTATACTCCCTTTTTTGGGACAAGATAATTGGATGTGCTGTTTAGATCTTCAGGACGTGTACTACCACATAAAGATGGACAGGCGCTCCAGAGGATTTCTACACTTCCAGCTGGGAGCCAGTCATCATCAGTTCAGAGCTCTGCCCTTTGGTCTCACTACAGCCCCCAGAGTGTTTACCAAATGCATGGCAGTAGTCATGGCTCATCTGAGACGTCAAGGATTCCGGGAGTTTCCATATTTAGACACTGGCTCCTGACTGCCACCACCAAGCACCTACTAATCAGAGCGAAGGATGCCACCATCCATCTCTGCTCAGACCTAGGCATTACTGTAAATACAGAAAAATCTGCTTTGTTGCCATCACAGCTTATTACCTTTGTAGGTGCAGAATTTAACACAAATGACATGGTAGCAAAATTGTCTCAAGAGAGAATACAAATGCTACGCATTCAAGTATCTATCCTGCTCAAGAAGAAAAAGTTACAAGCAATGTTCGTCCTCAAGGTCTTAGGCTCAGTGGCAGCGGCAATAACAGTAGTCCCACTGGCATGACTACACATGCAGATATTACACTGTCTACTCTTCGCTCAATGGTCTGTACAGGAGTCACCCATATCTCACAAGATTCTCATTACGGATTCCTGCAAGAGCGACCTACTGTGGTGGCTTCAGTCCACTCGGGTAACAGTGGGCAGACCGTTTGTACTTCCACTAACCTGTCGCTACAGTAACCACAGATGCATCCTCAATAGGGTTGGGGGGCATTATCTGGGACAGACTGTCCAAGGAGTTTGGAAAGATCATGGGTACCATTTGCACATCAGTGTCTTAGAGATGAGGGTGGTGCTTCTGGCATTGCAAGCATTTCAGAACTCTCTTCCCATGGGGACTATTGCAGTTCAAACAGACAATATGTAGGTGGTCTAGTACATCAACAAACAGGGGGGAACCAGATCCTATCCCCTATGTTGAGAGGCCCAGAGAGTTTGGCAATGGGCACTTTCTTCTCATCGCTTTCTGATAGCAGTGTACATCCTGGGGAAATCCAGCGTAATAGCAGACAGGCAAAGCAAAGCAATTCTCATGCCTCACGAGTAGTCCCTGAATCAGAAAGTTGCAAATCAAATTTTTCGCAAATGGGGTCAGCCTTGCTGCGACCTTTTTGCCACTCAATTCAGTGCCAAATGCAGCAACTACTTTGCCCTCCTTTCCCCTCTGGGAGAGTCACCGAGAGATGCACTCATCCACGATTGGCCCCCAGGACTTCTTTATGCTTTTCCCCCGTTTCCATTGATTCCGAAGGTAATTTAGAAAGCCAAGTCTTTAGAGTCACAGGTTAATTCTCATTGCTCCTTACTGGCCTCGTCAGATATGGTTCCCCTTCCTCTCGCCCCACATTCAAGAGGATCCATGGATCATGGGCCCAGTACCGAATCTTCTGATGCATCAGTCAGGAATGCTCCATCCCGCTCTTCAGAGCCTCAAGATGACAGCTTGTTTACTCCACTTCCAATCTTAGCCAGGCTTCCAGAATTATCCCCTGCAGTACGTCACATTCTGGTTTCCTCGCACAAAAAGACGGCTAGGAAACTTTACACAAGCAAATGGAGGAGGTTCTCATGTTGGGCAGACAAAAAGCACGATCCCTTTACAAGCCCCTATACCTGCAATTTTGGAATTTCTAACAGACATCTTTAATCATGGGCCAGCGGCCACTATTCGTCTACAGTTAGCCGCCATATCAAATTATCATGTGGGAGACCTTGGCTCCAATGTAATGTCCCATAGATTATGCAAAGCTTTCCTCAAGGGTATTTTTTTATTAAGACCACCCTTAAGAGAACCACCTCCTCCATGGGACCTAAATTTAGTATTATCATCCTTGATTCTTCCTCTCTTCGAACCAGCATCCTCTTGTTCACTAATATTTTTATCTTGGAGAACAGTCTTTCTAACAGCAATTACTTCAGCCAGGAGAGTTTCAGACTTGCAGTCGTCGTCTGTCCACCCTTCATATTTGATTTTCCACAAAGATAAAAGTTTCCCTCAGACCAAATTTTTCCTTCTTACCAAAAATTTGTTCTGAAGTGAATTTAAACCAATCCATAGAATTGACTGTGTTTTTTCCTAGCTATGGCAACAAGGCAGAATATAAGCTTCACCAACTGGATGTGCATAGACAGTTGCGTTTTTACTTGCATAGAACCAAAGATTTCAGAAAGTCAGACCAGTTGTTTGTTTCCTATTCAGAAAATAAAAAAGCCATGGCAGTCTCAAAAGTTACTTTGTCCAGATGGCTTACTGAAACCATCACGTATGTCTATAATTCTCATAATAAAGAACTGCCAGGGAAAGTTAAAGGACATTCAACTAGAGTGGTGTCTACTTCCATTGTCTTTCAATCTAGACTCCCACTGGATTCAGTTTGTGCTGCTGCTACATGGGTTAATGCTCACACCTTTATTTCTCACTACAAAGTAGATGTGGCCTCCCAGAACAGGGCATCCTTTGGTTACACTGTCCTGAAGAGTTTATTCCCTAGAGCCACCCAAGAAAAAGGTGCAGGGGACTCTGTCCCAACCAGCAAGAATGAAGGTGAGATAGGACAACATAACATAAAGAAGTTATGTACTCACCATAACGTTCCATGATGTTCATCATGTTTCACTGTTGTAGTCATTACTCTTGGGTTATCCTGCTGGCAGGCTACCTGCAGTTGGCCTGAATTCCAAAGTCTAGGTCTGGCGTCGGTTGCTGTCACTTCTTCCCTGATGTCAGTGCGCCAGGGGTATAAAAGATGCAGCCGACACCATTTTCTTCAGTCTTTCTTGCCGGGCGATGCCCGAAGCAAAAGCAGTTCGCAAGTGCCGGTCGGCCAACTCCTGAGATTTTCACAGACGAATTTCAGATCCGAAATCTTCATTAAAGCTAAGTACCCCGTTGGGGAAACTTTTTTCTTGCTCCAGACTGATGTCAGAAAAAGATAACAATCGTATTTCTTGTGGGAAGCAAATACCTCATAAGGATTTTCATTCTTACTGTATTCCTTGCCTAGGCCCTGATCATAACGTTGCTAGCTGTCGGTTTTGTGCTAGATTCAACCAATGCACTATTAAGCATCAGTTTGATTTTGCTTTTCATTACTTTGGCCAAAAATTCAATTATATAATGCCGTCAGAACAGCCGACGACCAGAGTTTCTAAAAAACGCAAGGAAAAAGAGAAGGACAGGCATCCGAGATCCAAAACCGATGACGAAGCTTCCGCTAAGCCAGTCGCTGGTTCTCAGTGAGGTGCTTTCGCAGCCCCTGACGCCCGCTACCTCAGAGCCACAGGCTGCTGACGACTCCCACGTGGAGCCAGCTAGGCCTCTGGATACTCAAGGTATTGGACACATGGAAATCATTCCCTCAGATGGGTCCGGAGCCGCTGAGCAGGCATCGGCTTCTGAGGGTGTTTTCAGACCTGCACAGCTATATGTAAAGCCTACTTCAGCTTCTAAAGCAAAGACTAAAGCAGCTTTAAAGACAAAAAAACAAGTACAGCCTTCTCCAGGACAAACTTCCATGCCTAAGAAACAGATGCTCAAAATGGCCAAAGACCTTATTACCTTGATCAGGGGTTCCCATCCCCCTCCTGACAAGAGGCCTAAGCAAGAGACCGACTATGACTCTTCAGATCAGGTTTCCATTTCCTCTGACTCTTCTTCTGTACAGGAATACTCTCTTCCTCCCTATGAGGATTCTGATGCTGAAGAATCCATTCCTTCAGCCTCTCCTCCTGAGGATTATTCTTTTGGGGAAACCCTGCATGAGGCAGCACTTCCACTGGGAGAGCCAAGATTACTCAGAATCAAAGAAAAGGCTTAGAGATTTTCTTTTACTTCCTCAGCACAGGCCACTTGCTGTTCCCTCTGTGCTAGACATTGTAGATGATGTATTTTCAGAGTCCGGCCTTCTCCAGACTCCTTACCTCCAGCTCCTGTTAAACCAGACAGATACTACAGGGCTCCAGATTCACATAAATGTCTTTATAAAAACCCTGCTGCTGACCCAGAAACTATTTCTCAGGGTCCCAAAGGGGTTAAGGCCATTACTGCAAAAAACCCTATCCCTTCTGACAGGGATTCAAGGGCACTAGACAGATGGGGGAAAAAGGTTTACACTTCTGCCAAAGTAGGCTGTGAGTGCTTTCAATTGTCAATTTCATATGATTAAATATCAGCAATACTTAATGGCACTGTTAAAACAGAAAATGTTGGCCAATTCTGATTGTGCAGAAAATAAGGAAATGCAGGATTTATTGCATGCAACTGAACAAGTGGGAAAGCATACATTGCAATGTGGTTTTGATTCTCTGGAGGCCTCCTGCAGGGCCGCAGTTGCGGGTTCTGTCATTAGGAGGCATGCTTGGTTAAAGGAACAAAATCTGCCTGATCATGTTAAAGCAAAATTATTAGATGCTCCATTATAGCATGATACTTTATTTGGTGTTAAAGCAGAGGAGGTTTTGAAGAAAATGGAGGACAAAGCGAAATCTATGCAAACAGTAAAGGATTTTTTACAGGTTCAGCCACCAAGATTTAGCAGGAACTGGCCTACAAAGAATTGGTCCTTTCCATTGTCGGACAGGCCACAAAGAGGCAGATGCAGACGTCCCAGAGGCAGATCCCAGCCCCAGGGCTCATACAGGCCTAAACAGTGGGGCGCTTCTACCTCCAAAAGTGGAGAAGACAAAACACAGCCATACAGGAAACAGTCACAATGACTTGCATCTGCCAGCACCAAGCACGTATCTTCTTGCAGCCCACTTAGGGAGAATACTAGCACTTTTCTCTCAAAATTGGCACATGATCACCCAGGACAAATGGGTATTGAATATAGTGTCCCAGGGCTACAGGTTCCACTTTCACGCCCTGCCAAAGGCAAAAGGTATGCCAAACCTGCCACACAATCAATGGGAAGAGGCACAAAAACAAGTATCATCCCTCATGAACATGAGGGCCATTCAGCAAGTACCACAGCAAGAGCAGAGACAAGGATTTTACTCAAGACTTTTCTTGGTACCCAGAAAGGACAAAGCCTGGAGACCAATACTGGACCTGTTTATTCTAAACACATTTCTGGACCTTCCAAAATTCAAAATGTTAACTCTGCAGCAGCTTCTGCCCATGCTGGGCAAGAAGGTTTGGCTTGTAACTTTGGACAGTAAACGAGGCATACCTGCATATCCCAATCAGACAGTCTTGCAGAAGATACCTCAGATTCATAGCTGGCTCAATGCACTACCAATTCTCTGCACTGCTCTTTGGTTTATCTACTGTGCCCAGGGTCTTCACAAAATGCCTGGCACCAGTAATTGCATTTTGCAGACAAAGATGAATTCAAATATATCCTTACTTGGACGACTGCCTTATACAAGCAGAGAACAAGGACACCCTACTTTTAGCATCTGGCGTTCGTAAAAAGATTATTAATTTGCCTAGGGTATACAGTAAACAAAAAGAAATCAAAACTAGTACCCTCTCAAGAGATAATATTCCTGGGTGCAAGCTTAAATACTACTGCCCAGATGGCTTATCTCACACCAGACAAACAAAGGTAACTAACTTCTTACTTCAAAATGTTGGCAACAAAGACCCAGTTATCTGCAAGAAAAATTCTGCAGGCTTTGGGCTTCATGGCATCCTGCATTTTGCTAATTCCATATGCCAGACTGCATATGAGGAAACTTCAATGGTACCTAAAAAGTGTCTGGACTCAACATTGTCAAAGCCTGGAAGCATTAATTACCCTCATTCCATGCCTGCAACAGGAGTTTTGATGGTGGGCACATGCCTGTCACCTCAACAAGGGACAGCCATTCACTCTACCCACAGCCAGGCAGTCAATAACAACAGATGCATCAGATTATGCCTGGGGAGCACACATGGCAGGAAAATGTATTCAGGGCACATGGTCCACAAGCCAAATGCATCTACATATCAATCAAAAAGAGATGCTAGCTGTTCAGAATGCCCTGACAGCTTTCAAGGATCTACTCCATCCAGGACAACTACTGATAAGGACGGACAATACTACAGTCATGTGGTACATAAACAAGCAGGGAGGCACACATTCCTACCCCGTCTGCAGACAAGCCATGACTTGTGGGACACAGCATTGACTTATCAAGTACACCTGCAAGCACAATTCCTGCCAGGAGAGAACAATACTCTGGCAAATGAACTAAGAAGAAACAAGTCTTCAGCATGATAACAAAGGAATGGGGATGCCCAGACATAGATCTGTTTGCCTCCCCTCACAACTGCCAACTACAGAAGTTCTGCACAAGGACGTATCACAAGCAAGCATGGAAAGTGGGTGCTCTGTCATTCAGCTGGAAAAGTCTAACAGTATATGCCTTTCCTTCTCTGCCTCTCCTCCCCAAGGTACTCCTAAAGGTCAGACGAGAAGCCAAGAATGATTCTGATTGCCCCAGACTGGCCACGCCAGCACTGGTACCCAGTCCTAAAAAGCTTGTCTCAAGGCCCAGCCTGGACATTGCCTCTAATTCCTCACTTACTGACCCAGCGAAACAGTCAGATTCTGCACTGCCAACTCAGGACCCTAAATCTGGCAGCATGGCGGATAATGTAACCATTCAAAACACATCTCTCTCTAAAGCAGTTATGGATGTTATTTTGGAGGCCAGGAGGCCCAGTACCAGAAAATCTTATTTGTGCTTTGAACCAGGCACAAGGAATTGGCACATCTGTACCAAATATTCCTCAGATTTTACAATACCTAACTGAGATGCTGGACAAAGGCCTGTCCTTTTCATCAATTAAAATTCATGCCTCTGCCATTTCAGCTCATTACAATACGGAACCTCCTATTTTTTCCCATCCATTGCTAAGGCAGTACCTCAGAGGGGCCAAAAACATAAGACCTCCAAGGAGAGCCCCAATACCTGCATGGGACCTCAATTATGTCTTGGAAAAACTCACACTGCCGCCTTTTGAGACGGCCATTACAGCTGATATAAAGTTTTTATCTTGGAAAACAGCTCTGCTCCTAGCAATAACCTCTGCAAGATGAGTTTCAGAGTTACAGGCACTCATGGCTGTGGAACCTTTCATCATTTTCCATGCAGACAGAGTTTCTCTAAGGACGAACCCAACATTTATGCCTAAGGTAGTGTCCAGTGTGGCCCTTAAACCATTCATTTGCCTACCTTTTATCCAAACCCACAGAATAAGGGTAAGAGACTTCTGCATTCTTTGGACATACACAGACAACTATGCTTCTACTTGGACAGAACTAAAGCTTTCAGAAAAACTGAGCAACTTTTAGTGGCATATGCTGCAGAATCTCAAGGAAAGCCTATCTCAAAACAGACTATTTCAAAATGGATAGGCCACTGCATTCGTTTCTGCTACTCACAACTTGGCAAATCAGTGCCCAAGGGCATTAGGCCTCATTCTACCAGGGCAGCAGCCACTTCAGCAGCCTTTCTCAGAGGAGTACCAACCAAAAACATTTTAGAGGCTGCAACTTGGAGTTCAGTGCACACTTTTACAAAGCACTACCATTTACTTCTCTACTCTAAATCCAGAGCAGGCTTCGCCACTGCAGTTCTGCAGGGCCTTATAGCCTCTCCTAATCCTATTTAGGCCCAGCCACCCAACCTCAGCTTTGGGATTCAACCCAAGAGTAATGACTGCAACAGTGAAACACAATGAACATAGTACAGTTATGTACCTACCATAAATGTAGATGTTCGAGTGTATTCACTGTTGCAGTCCAGGTTTTACCCACCCACCATCCCCCTTTTATTTGCTGGAACTTACCTATACTTCTCTATCTTATACAACCTATGTGGTGTATTTGCTTGTAGTTGAAGGAAATGTTTATTTTAATGCATGCATGATTATTGGCATAATTTATTTTAGCCTACCATTTTGGGGGCACCTGACATCTGGGGCAACAAAAACTGAAGAAAATGATGTCGGCTGCATCTTTTATACCCCTGGCACACTGACATCAGGGAAGAGGTGACAGCAACCGACGCCGGACCTAGACTTTGGAATTCAGGCCGACTGCGGGTAGCCTGCCAGCAGGATAACACAAGAGTAATGACTGCAACAGTGAATACACTCGAACATCTACATTTATGGTAGGTACACAACTGTACTTTTGTTGTCCAGTATCTCGCCTTCATTTGTGCATCCCACCCATCCATTCCCCCTTCTGAAGATCTAGAGGACTTCACAGTTGGCAAATATGGTCTGATTCCCTTCTTGCCTCTTTACCTTTATGACCAGTATATTTCATAGAATTGCTTTTCTGTATGTTAGCATACTCTAAGGAGTAGTCTCTCAAATGAGATCTGGGGAACAGCCACTAGGCATCCTGGGATAGGTTGTAGCCTCGAGCCAGTGTAAATTCTCGAGCTTTGGTATGCGGCTGAGTCAGAGCAGAGGATCGGCTCCAAACCCATCCAGCAAGAATGAAGGCAAGATACTGGACAACAAACGTGGAACGTTATGGTGAGTACATAACTTCTTTTTTTTCTTATCATCTAAGGAGCTAGGATGTAGTTAACTCTTTTTGCAAAGTGGGGACTTAATCATTGAAGATATTTAAGAAGGTGTCATTTAAATATATAACAGCTTCCTTAAGTGAGAGAGTTTTTAAAGTTGCCCAGTTATAAAGTTTGAGTGTATCTTGGAACCTTTTGTTTATTAAACATAGTCAGCATTTTCAACCAAATTAAAATGTGTACTCTCTGGGTTACTACTTAGTTTTCCGATGATTGATTTAAGATGCTGCACACTTGGTGAATCTGACAGAATGCCTGATTCCCTAATGTTCTTGGGAGTGTGAAGTTTGTATGCAGTCTAGGGTGCATCTTTGAAGTTTTGTTATATCTTGTTTGGGGAGTGGGGTTTGACAAGCCATGATAACCCAACTAGCTGGATACTGTGAGCAGGAATGTCAGCTTGGCTATCGGTCTCGTCTATATTAAGATTTCCTAGCGTGATAGTTTCATGAGTGTAGCTGGTATGTGTAGAGATGATGATGACTTTTGGTGGAATGTAGATGCCTTTACGTATACATTTATGGGAGTTTAATCTGAGTAGAAATTGTAAGTTGAAATGACTCAAATTTTAGCATTGCGCAGGTATACAGGGGCAGATGTATGTGGTCTTTCTATAAGATATTGACACCACTAGTGCATATACTTTTTCGATTATAACAATGCTTTATTCAGCGAGATTATTTATTCACTCCTGGTATGGGGCTTATGAGCCAGGTTTTGGTAATAACTAAGATATCAGCTGAATGGGTGGCAATCCATGCATGCAGTTGTATAACTTTATTACAGAGGCTACATTTATTTTGATTTATTATATTTTGATTTTATCTACTGAGTTTAATAAACACTTTTCAGTCGGGGGCCCTGGTTGGAAAAGCTCCAGTGTATTACAGGCATTCCGTAATATACACAAATAGACAATAGGTAATATAGATTAACAAATACAGGTATGTTAATTAGATTACAGTCTTACGAATTAAAGGAAACTTTTGCATTATTAGATACTTGTGCATTTATCAAATGTTGAACTCGGAGCATATGAAGAGGCTTTAGTGGGTTTGGCAAATAGATTATATGAGTGATTCTTCCATAGAACGTAAAATTCTCGTGGGGGAGTATTATTGTATTGTTAGGGGTTGATCAGATTTCTGTCTTTTAGAGAAGTTTGTGTATTGTAATTAAATAACTAGGTGTTGTGGTAGTTCTAGCAAGTTTAAGTATCTGAGTGATAGGCAGTGGTGTGTTGTGTTATAGTTCACAGCAATTGTGGCTGTTTTATTAGAACATTTGCTCAAGTTTGGATGGGTGTGAGACTTGACTGTTAGTAAAGGTTGGGACAGCATATTGGAGAGATGACAGTGAGAAAGTATAGGCTATACATTTTCTGGCCATGTCATTGAGGTAGGATGTTACTTTGTATGATGTTTCTGTTTTTTTAAACCGTTATTGAGTTAACACTTGTGACATAGGCAAACATATTTATGTAAAAGAAAACATACAATATTAACATGTTCACAGTTACAAATATATATCACATATATTCTTCTGTGCAGTGTAATCAATCCACATTACACAAGTTGGTCATTTCCTGCCTTTCCTAAAAACCTCATTCCTCCTCCAAAAACATTTTTCTGCATGCATTCTTCCCACAATTTCAATTTTTTCCTGTGTAATTTGCTCCTACCATTTACTTAAGATCCAACTTCCCATTCTTATATCTGTTACAATATTCACTGCTGCAAATACAGTTGGTTTAGATATTGATTTCTATTTTATAATAATTGCTTTTTTGGCAGCCATCAGAATTAAACTTAACAATGCCTTTTTATATCTAGGCAATTAAGCTTCTGTATTCCAGCTGGGAAAAAAAATCATTACCCTTAGTTTCGCCCATTTGCCCACTGAGTATTCCAGACAGAGTTCTCTTTAGGGAAATTTTAAAGTCTGCCAACGCATTACGTTCCCGGTTACCTCTTTCTTCCCCATCATATATTTGCCATTTACCTGAGGAAAAATTCTTTGGAGTCTGCTTGAAGTATAAAAGTACCAGAGCAAACACTTCAAAGCAAAAATTTTAAATCTTTTAGATTTTGTTGCATATTTAGGAGCCATGCATAAGTCCTCCCATTGTTTCTTTTTGAATTGCTTATCCAGTATGTCTTCCCAGTCTTTTCTAACTGTCTCTGATCCCTATATTTATTGTGCAGTATTTTATATGTCCTACTAATTATACCCTTTTTAACTGCAGCTTCTGTTCTAGATTCAACTAAATACCCTACCATTGTAGGTCTTCCACTTAGTATTCCCCTATCCCTTTTCCTATGTATTATCAATCCCTGATGTGTAAGGCAGTCTATAGCCTGCAGTCCAGATGTCTTCTTGCCGTATTCCCATTCTGTTACCTTTCCCTCTATTTATTTGTTCCTAATATCTTGGTTCCTTTACCAGTTTCCTCCAGTAGATTCCAGCTTGCTCTTGCCTATTTTCTATACCCTTAATTCCAGTCATCCGTATTGGCAGAATCTCCTTTCTCCATTCCCTTGCTGGCTTAATTATTAGAATACTTTCTGCTGCTTTATGCATGTAATACTCTGTATGACTGTTGTTCTCCTTAAGGATCTACGTCCAAAATGTCATTATCTCCTTATTTCTTAACCCCCCCCTTCATTATTATACCTTTCCACTTTAAATTGTACCTTTCTGCTTGTATTATGTGCAAGAGCCTTAACCATGTAACTCTAAAATATTTTATTTATTTATTTATTCATTCCAGTTTGATGACCAAGGAGGTCCACTGGGCTCGGGGAGCCCGTTTTCAGTGGAGGCCTGCGGAGAAAAGCTCCAACAATACATAGTTACAAGAATAATTACTAAGAAACTTTGCATTACTGACAAATAAGCAGGTAGCATTCATAAAGAAACAAACAATTACAATTTTGTTTAGGTGTAAAAGACAGGCAAATGGCCTTGAGGCTAGATTTTACAGTATAGTTATTTATACATAATACAAATGAGCAAGGTTAGCCAGGTGAGAGGTTAGCCAGGAGTAAAAGTGGAGGAGACCTTGAGAGGTATAGGGTGAAGAATGCAGTTGCATTTCCTGTTTCAGTAAAGGTGAGAATGATGAAGGGTTTTAAAGTTTTCGAGGTTTTTGCAGGTCCTAAGAGTGGAGGGAAGAGCATTCCATTTTTTTGCTAAGGTGAAGGAAAGCAGAAGATGACCAGCTGGGTGCTTGGGTTTGTGGATGATGATTAAGTTTTGGTGGGTAGATCTAAGTGTTCTATGGGGAGTATATGGTTGTAGGATATTGGATAGTGCAGGGCACTTGGTAGGTTGGAATAGTAGTCTATAGGCTGTCGTGATTTGGAGAAAGTCAAGTTGGTTATGGAGTTCAAGCCAGTTTAATGAGTGAAGGGAGGAACAGTGATGAGAGGAAGAGTTGGCTTTGGTAGCAAATCTGGAGATTTTATTGTAACATACTTCTAGTTTGGAGGATAGTGAGGAGGATAAATTAGTAAGCAGAGGGGCGCCATACAGTAGAGAGGGAAGGAGAGAAGTAGTGGCGAGAGTTAGTCTGGTAGCAAGAGAGAGGAAGTGGTTGTTTCTATAAAGTAGGCCGAGTTTTATGTGAGTTTTCTTTGTTTAGCTGGATGTGAGTATTAAATTTTAGGTGTTCATCAGTAGTTACACCAAGAAGTTTGGTGGAGGGAACAACCTCTAAAATGGAGTTGTTATGGCTGGTTATTTGGAATTAGTTTTTATCAATAGGGGAGGACTTAGAAGGAGAGAATAGAAGGATTTTAGTTTTGTTAGCATTTAATGAGAGGTGATTTTGGAGCATCCAGTTTTCGGTAATTGAGAAGACTGTTTATGTCAGTAGTTGGAGATCTGTTAAGGTGGAGGCGCAGCAGATCAAAGTAGAATCATCAGCATATTGAACAATTTTAGTATTGGGTATGGCCTTGTAAAAGTCATTAATAAAGATGTTGAATAGAACTGGGCCAAGTATGGATCCTTGGGGTACTCCAGTGGGGGTAGGACGGAAGGTGGAGGTGCCCTGGCCCCATTTGACAGCCTGGGTCCTGTCGGAAAGATAACTGGAGAACCAGGAGAGAGTTTTGTGGGAGAGATTGAGATTAGACAGATGATTTAGAAGGTGGGTGTGGGAGATGGTATCAAAAGCTTTCGATAAGTCCAGCAGAACTGAGGATACTAAATTACCAGAGTCACGGGCTAAATTGACAGTATGTAAGAAGGAGAGAAGGGCGGTGTTGGTACTATGTCCTGGGCGGAAGCCGTGTTGGGTAGGAGAGAGTAGCTGGTGTTTGGTAAGGAATGGCAAGAGCTGAAGGTGGGTGCATTTTTCAAGGAGTTTAGAGAGAGGGGAAAGGATGGCTATGGGGTGGAAATTAGATACATTACAGTTTTTGCCACCCTTGTGAAGTGGAAGAATATATGCAGAGTGCCATAGTTTGGGTACATAGGATTCAAGTAGGGATCTATTGATCAGGATGCTAATAGGGAGAGCAATACCATTGAAGACTATTTTTAAGAAGGAGGTGGGAATGTTGTTGGGGGCATTGGAGCAAGGCTTTACTTTAGAGAGTAGTTTCTTTATTTGGTAGGTAGAGATGGGTTTGAGTTAGAATATCCATTCAAATCAGATAATCCTAAACCACCTTGTTCTTTTGGAAGGATCAGCTTATCCCACTTGACTCTGGCCTTCATCCCCTTCCAGTTAAAGTCCTTCAACTCTTTATTAGTTGCTATCCAACACTTCTTCACTGGTTGATAAAAATACGGCTGACCAGTCTATAAAAATAAAAGGACTAAAAACATTATTGCTGCTTGTAGCTTGCTGTCCATATCCCTAGACAAGAGCTTCCAGTTTCTCAGTTTTTTTATTAACTTTTGTTTAGTCCAAACCAACATATCTTTAGTTACCATAACAAAGTCCCTTATAATCGATACTCCTGAATACTTGATCTTATCATGTCTCCATAAGTATGGGTGCTGATGAAGCATTTAATGTGTGTACATAGTTTACAACTATAGCCTATGTTTTATCTTCATTAATTTACATTAATTTAATTTTATATCCCGAAATAAACAAACTTGAAACTCTCTCAGTATGTTCTACAGCCCTGAGATGTCTTTTTTTGGTTTTATCAGGTACAAAATTATATTGTCTGCAAATAAAGCTAACGTTACTTGATTACCATACCAATTATATTGTTGAATTTCTGACTCCCTTATTTTCTTTGCCAGTGGTTCTAAGTGTAACAGAGATTAGAAAGGAGAAAGAGGACCCCCTGCTGGTCCCTCTGTTTGGTGATAACTTATCAGAGAGAAACCCTCCCATTTTGATTTTTGCCTCTGATCCCTTCTATATCCTCCTAATTAACCATCTGATATTGTTAATCCTCATTCATTCCTTACGCATGGGTATCGGTTCCGACCTCGGAACCAAGCTGGCCATTTTCCAAGCTCGCGTCAGCTTCAAACTCTCAAGCTAAACTCTTACCCACAATCCCCCTCTCCCTGTTACCTCAGATTTCATTTGCCGCGTACTTCTCTTGAGCTAAGCACAGTCATTTGTTGTTTTAATAGTTTTACAGATTACTTGTCTGACAGAAAGGTTAATTTTTTTATTGTCTCTTACCCTATCGCATCTAGTGTACATAATTTCTTCAGGTTTTTCTGCTTCTTTCTTTACCACTTTTACCGCAAGGTATTCTCTCTTTACCATCATTGGTAATCCTTTTCCTTTTTCTCTCATACCTTCGGGTACTCTCTTGTACCATTGCTGGTACCTTTTCTATTAATTAATTTGTCATGGCAGATAAGAAAGGTAGTCTGGGATTTGAGCGGTGTTCTGATTGTGGACACAAACTGCCTACTTGTGATGCAGACTCTTTGTGTGTTTATTGTTTGGGAGCTTCCCATTTGTCTGTTGACCTACCCTGTACTGTTTGTGAGAACTTTTCTAATAGAACCTTGTTGGAAAGGAAAAACAAGCTTACTGAAGGGACTTCTAAAATCTCCCTTTTCAGAGGCTATTTCTGGGTCGGAGGCCTCAATCCCTCCTAGAGCCCATAAGAAAACCTTGGATGTTCCTATTAAGGCTAAATCTTTGCCTTCGTCCCTGGCTGGGGACTCCCGCCAACCAAAACCTAAAAAGGGTAAAGTTTTGGCTCTGGAGTTCACTCAGTCAGCCCCAGTGCTTTCGGTGCCTAGACCTTCGGCACTGAGGCCTTCGGCTCCAATAGTGATTTCGGCTCTGTTTTCTCCTGCAGCCTTCTGTATATCGGCACTGAGGGTCTCCTCGGTTCAGACTATTACCTCTGTATCGGCACTGACCATTCAGTCGGCGCAGACCTTGACCTCGTCGACTCCGAGATCTTCTTCAGAACCGACGCCTTTATTGTTGACTCCAGTTTTGTCAGTTCCAGCTTTGGCACCGATCCCTGTGTCAGTGCAGACCATGACCTCAGCACCGATGACTTCTTTGGTGCAGACAACAGTAGTCCAGTCTCTCTCGGCACAGTTTTGTCAGTTCCAGCTTTGGCACCGATCCCTGTGTCGGTGCAGACCATGACCACAGCACCAATGACTTCTTTGGTGCAGACAACAGTAGTCCAGTCTCTCTCGGCACCGTTGTTCTCGGTGCAGACAGAAGAGATGGGCACTGAGTCTGCCTCTTCTGTGGACAGGCCTGTTTCTCCCTCAGTCTCCGTGAGGTCCACTAGAAGCCTTTCCGAACATGATGTGTTGCGTCTTGTGGACCAGGTACTCTTGGCCAGAGGTATCCCTCCCCTCAGGAACCATCCTTCCTTGGGAGGTGATCACCCATCTCCAGAGACCCCTTCTTATTCTCCTCCTTCATTGCCTTTGAAGTCCATGGATATAGCACAGCCTTCCCCTTTTGCGGTCCCCTTTATGGATCTCACTAAGGAACTGCAGTTGCCTTTGTGGCAGGAAAGTTTTGCTACGACCCGAGATGTCAGTTGTGACACGTATAGTTTGCTGCTCCACAGCCATCCAGGGACTCCAGGTCAGCAGGCTGAGCCACTTAGGGGAGGGGTGACCCCTGTCCCTAGACTTGCACTCCTCTTCGGGTGGCCCAGCCTTCCAACTGATGGAGAAGGCTTTTGCTGCTGCTGGCGATACCGGACTGTCTATACCTCCTCCCTCCTCTGGTACACTGGTTTCACAAGTCGCACCTAGCAGACACTGGGTGCAAGGGCCACAGGACATATTCCCTCAGGAATCTCCTTTTCCGCTGTCTTCTCCAGCTTCTCCCACTGAAGAGGTCCACTGGAAAAGTTTGTGTAAGAGGAAGCACATGGACTCCACAGAGGAGTCCCTCACCGAAGACACAGATTTCGATGAGGGGGAAGGATCCCCTCGGTCACCCTCTGAGATATCTTTGGTGATATCCTCAAAATCCTGAAACAGGTGACTGGCAGTCCTCTAATGCAACCTCTGAGGAATCTGTGTTCCTGCACGCCTTTCGCGCCTGGCCCCCCCACATCCTGGGTTACTCCACTTGCCAATGAACTTGTCTGGCTCATCGTGCAGCGTGCTTGGAAGGCTCTTGATACCATCGAAGCTATTCCCCAGAGGACAGATAAGATCTTGTCCCCTCCTGCTTCGGATCCCCATTGGTCCAAAGGTCTTCCTGTGGATGCTTTGGTGGTGGCAGCCGCAACAAAAAAGGATCTGGCAGAAGAAGAAAGCCAGACTGTCCATCCATCTAACAAAGAGTCCCGGGCCCTGGACAGGCTAGGGAAGCGCACCTTTGCTTCAGCGACCTTTGTTATCAGGTTCCCGAATTGTATGGCACATTTTACCAGGCTTCAAAGGGATCTGGTTTCTGAGCTCTCTGAAACCTTGGCTGGTGCCGTGTCTGATGACGACCGTGACAAAGTGGCCTCTCAGCTGGCCACCATTGAATCTATATCTAACTCCTCTATGCGACTGATATCTCATGCATCAAAAGGAGCAGCTAGAGCAGTGGGTTCAGCTGCGGTCTTGAGATGACATGCCTGGATGCGCTTGTGCAGCTTCGCAGAACCCTTTAAGTCTTCTTTTCTCAATGCCCCCATTGAGGCCTCCTCGTTGTTTGGGCCCAAAGTTAAAAGCACACTGGCCAGATGTGAACAGGACGGTAAGACCCTTTCTGCCGTAGGTGTCCGTTATTCTTCCCCTCAACGTGCTTTCTCCCGAAACCAAAAGAGTGGGAAGATATGGTTCAAGAAATCTCAGGGTCCTTTCCGTGACACATAGGCCGAGTTCTCCCCCAGAGGCAGAGGGGGAAACTCACGGGGAAGATGCTCCTTTTGGGGCAGAGGGGGTCTGCGTAACCAGGGTTCCAGGGATTCTTTCCCTGGTCAATCCTACCAGCGCTCCTGAAGAGCGACCCAACAGCTTTCCTGTGGAGGTGGTTGGGGGACACTTCTCCTTGTACCCTTCTGCCTGGCTAACCATCACCATCGATTCTTGGGTACAAAGGATTATAACCAGAGGTTATCATATCCCCTTCGATCTTTGCCCCGTCCCTTCAAAAAATCTTCCCGATGTCCCACCCAGTCGAAGGGAAGAAGCAGCACTAGAGATAGAAAATCTGCTAAGAAAGAGGGTCATCCAAATAGTCCCTCCAGACCAGATAGGATCCGGATTCTACTCAAGACTATTTTTGGTGCCAAAGAAAACTGGGGACTGGAGACCGATTTTGGATCTCATTGTATTGAACAAGTTTGTGAGAGTACAAAAATTCCGGATGTTCACAATACAGTCTATCCTCCCACTTTTGGAAAAAGACGATTGGATGTGCTCTATAGATAGATGCGTACTACCACATAAAGTTAGACAGGCCATCAAGAAGATTTCTGCGCTTCCGTGCGGGAGCCAGTCACTTCCAGTTCAGAGTACTGCCCTTCAGACTCTCTACAGCCCCCAGAGTTTTCACAAAGTGCATGGCAGTTGTCACAGCTCACTTGCGACTTCACGGGTTCCAGGTGCCTCCATACCTAGATGACTGGCTCATTTCTGCCCCCACCAGACATCTACTGGAAAAGGACCTGGCATACTCTCTCCCTCGCTGCTCAAAGGCTAGGCATAACCATAAACTGGCAAAAATCCAGTCTCACCCCATCTCAGTCGACAGAATTCATAGGGGTTATCTTGGACACAAACTGCAGAGCTGCTATTCCAGAGCACAGAATTCTAAGGATAAAGCAACAGCTAATTCCAATCCTTTCAAGGTAAAAATCCACAGCTCACTCGGTTCTACAGTTGTTGGGGTCCATGGCAGCCTCCATCAACATTGTTCCCCTGGCCAGGTTTCACATGAGGCTTCTACAATGGCTACTGCTCACCCAATGGTATCCTTTTCAGCATCCTCTTTCAGCCATAATTCGAGTAACCCACAGGTGCAAACAGGATTTAAATTGGTGGATGACACACAATCTCTCACAATGGTCTCGCCCCTTTTCCCCCCAGCAACCCAAGGCCACAGTGACCACGGATGCCTCCCTGATGGGGTGGGAGGGCTATGTCAGGGACAGGCAGTCCAAGGCACTTGGTCCAAACTGGAGGCCCATCTGCATATAAATGTTCTAGAGCTGAGGGTGGTGCTTCTGGCATTGCGAGCATTCCATCCCCTGCTGCCGTCTGGGAGAATTGCGATTCAATCAGACAACATGGCGGTGGTCTGGTACATCAACAAGCAAGGTGGAAACAAATCTTACTCCCTTTGTCGAGATGTCATGAGGATATGGCAATGGGCGATGGCTACCAACCGTTTTCTTCTAGCAATGCACATTCCCGGGAGTTCCAACGTGATAGCAGACAGACTCAGCAGGTGCATTCTTCAACCTCACGAGTGGTCCCTAAATCCCTTGATAGCGGCAGAGATCTTCCACCGCTGGGGCTGTCCTTGCTGAGACCTCTTTGCATCCCTGACCAACTACAAATGCAGCAACTACTTCGCCCTGATTCCCCCTCCGGGGCAGTCACCCAGGGATGCTCTAGTCCACAATTGGCCCTCGGGTCTTTACGCATTTCCACCCTTTCCCCTCATTTCCCAGTTTCTAAAGAAAGCCTGTCTGTTGAAGAGCAAGGTGATCCTCATAGCACCATATTGGCCTCGACAGATTTGGTTCCCCTTCCTTTGGCCTCACCTACTAGATCGACCATGGATTCTCCATCCATCCCCGAAGTTGATCTCACATCCGCAGAACCTGATTCATCCCAACTTGAACAGCCTGAAGCTCACTGCTTGGCTACTCCAATTCCTTTGATTGCCAAGCAGAATGATCTTTTTTACCAGTATGTGATATTCTCATTGCTTCTCATAAGTTTTCCACTAGAATTATCTGTGCAAGTGGAAAAGATTTACCTGTTGGCTGAAAGATAAACAAGTAGACCTCTTTTCAGCACCACTGTCGATAATACTAGACTATCTGGCCGACCTTTTTCAGTCGGGTCTATCGGCCTCTACCATTAGAGTTCATTTGGCTGCAATTTCTAATTTTCATGAGGGTGTCCAAGTTTCCTCTCTTATGTCCCATAAATTGTGCAAGACCTTCATAAAAGGTGTGAATCATCTGAAGCCACCTTTTAGAGAACCTATTCAACCATGGGATTTATCATTAGATCTACAAGCTCTGACACTGTCACCTTTCGAACCAGCCTCTTCTTGCGACCTCAGGTATTTGTCATGGAAAACCTTGTTTTAGTCGCCATTACTTCTGCCAGGCGTATTTCTGAGATTCAAGCTTTATGTATCAAGAGTCCATACTTGATTTTTCATAGACATAGAGTGTCTCTGAGAACTAATCTGTCATTTCTGCCTAAAGTGATCTCTGAAATGTCCATTAATCAAGCCATTGAATTGCCAGTTTTCTTTCCCAATCATTCAAACAGAGGAGAGTATTGCCTACATACCCTAGATATCCACAGGCAAATCTGTTTGTACTTAAACAAGACTAAACCCTTTCGTAAATCTGACCAGTTATTTTTGGCCTTTTCTGGAACTAGATTAGGATCTGCTGTTGCTAAGGTCACATTAGCTAAATAGTTGAAGGACTGTGTGACCTTCATTTATTCACAACGTAATATCTCGATGTTCATCGTGTTACCCTGCTGCAGTCATCACACTTGGGTTATCCTGTCGTCAGGTGGTCCCGCAGTCGGCCGGAATTCCAAAATCTTGGTCCGGCATTGGTTGCTGTCGCTTCTTCCCTGACGTCAGTGCGCCAGGGGTATATATAATGCATCCGACGCCATTTTCTTCAATCTTTCTTGCCACGCAGTGCCCGAAGCAGAAGCAGTTCGCAAGTGCCGGTAGGCCAACTCCTAAGATTTTCGAAGTCGAATTTCAAATCCAAAGTCTTCAATAAAGCTAAGTACCCCGTTGGGGAAACTTTTCTTGCCTCAGACCGATGTCAGAAAAAGTTAACAATTGTATTTCTTGTGGGAAGCAAATACCTCATAAGGATTTTCATTCTTACTGCATACCTTGCCTAGGCCCAGACCACGACGTCACTAGTTGTCATTTTTGTGCTAGGTTTAATAAGCGTACTATAAAAAGACGCTTTGATTTCGCACTACACTACTTCAGTAGAAAATTTAAGTACACTATGCCGTCGGAGCAACTGACTACTGGCATGCACAAAAAACGCAAGGATAAGGACAGGCAGCCTAGACCCAAGCCAGACTCCGAAGCCTCGGCTGGTCCGGTCTCCGGTCTTCAGTGAGGCTCCGACGCAGCCCCTGACTACTGCAGATCTGGAACCCGAGACCGCTTCGGAACTTTTGGCGGAAAGTACTAGGCCGACGCAGCCATTTTGTTTAGCCCCTACCGATGACACTGCTGAAAAAGATGTCGGTCCTGCAGAAACACCTTCGGTTTCTGAAGGTGTGTTCAGACCGACGACGCTCACCATAAAAACGTATCCTAAGACTAAGACTCCTATTAAACCTAAAAAGACTGCACTTCAGTCCCCTGTTCAAGGCCCCATGCCTAAGAAACAGATGCTCAAAATGGCTGAAGATTTGATCTCTTTAATCATGGGGTTCCCAACCCCCTTCGGACAAAAGGCCTAGACAAGAGGAAGATTATGCCTCATCTGAACAAGTAGATAGAAACAACTCTGATCCAAAACAATACCAAAACAGCAAAATCTTCAGAAGTCAGGAATCGAAAAACAGGAACCAAAGTCAAATCCAAAAGCAAACTCTTTATTCTCCAGCGCCTCGGTGTAACCACCTTTCAAGAGTAACTCCTCTGAACAAGTGTCTATTTCCTCAGGCTCCTCTGAGGACCAAGATTATTCCTTCTCCCCTTATGAAGATTCTGATGCTGAGGATTCTATTCCCTCAGCTTCTCCTCCTGAAGACTACTCTTTTGGGGAAACTTTACACACTGTGAGGTAACATTTTCACTGGGAAGGTCAGGACTACTCTGACTCAAAGAAAAGGCTCAGAGAGTTTCTGTTACTCCCCCAGCACAGACCACTTGCCATCCCCCCAGTTTTAGACATTGTGGATGATGTTTACTTAGAATCCAGTTTGAACCCAGATTCTCTGCCTCCTGCTCCGGCCAAACCAGACAGATACTATAGAGTGCCTGATTTCCACAAATTTCTTTATAAAAGTCCTGTTGCTGATCAAGAGACTATCTCCCAGGGTCCCAAAGGGGCTAAGGCTTCTATGGCAAAAAATCCTATACCCTCTGAAAGGGACTCCAGAGCACTAGACAGGTGGGGGAAAAAGGTTTACACCTCAGCCACTCTAGCTATGAGGGCACTAAACTGCCAGTTTCACATGCTAAAATATCAGCAATTTCTAATGTCTCAGTTAAAACAAAAAATGAGCACACTCCCTCAACAGTCTGAATTGAAAGAAATGCAGGATCTGTTGCATGCAACTGAACAGGTGGGCAAACATACTTTACAATGTGGGTTTGATTCTTTGGAGGCTTCCTGCAGAGCAGCTGTCACTGGGTCTGTTATACGTAGGCATGCTTATTTAAAGGAACAAACTCTGCCTGATCATGTTAAAGCAAAGCTTCTAGATGCTCCCTTACAGCAGGATGTTCTTTTTGGAGTTAAAGCAGAAGAAGCCTTAAAGAAAATGGAGGATAAGGCAAAATCTATGCAGACAGTGAAAGATTTCCTACAGGTACAGCCCCCTCGCTTCAGCAGAAATTGGCCAACAAAAAATTGGTCCTTTCCAGCTACTGAGAAGCCACAGAGGGGTAAATACAGACATCCAAGAGGCAGAGGACAACCACAAGCCCAGTACAAACCTCGACAATGGGGCACTGCAGCACAGAAGGGAGGAGAAGACAGGTCCCAAACTACCAGAAGGCAAACTCAATGACTTGCACCTCATCTGGCCAAGCAACACTCTCTTGGCAGCCCCCTTGGGAGGAAAACTCGCACTTTTTTCAGACAACTGGCACATTGTCACAAAGGACAAATGGATCCTAGACATAATTTCACGAGGATACAGATTCCATATTCACACCTTGCCAGTGAAAAGAGGAATGCCAAACCTGCTACAAAATGAATGGGCAGAGGCACAAAGACAAATTACAGCTCTCATGGACATGCGAGCCATTCAACTGGTGCCTACTCGAGAGCAAGGACAAGGATTTTACTCAAGACTCTTTCCATTTCACAGAAAGGACAATGCCTGAAGACCAATTCTGGACCTTTCAATTCTAAACACCTTCTTACCAAGTTCAGTTACAAGCTCAATTCCTGCCAGGAAAAAAGAACACATTGGCAGACGACCTCAGCAGAAACATCATGGATCCCCACGAGTGGAAACTGGATCCACAAGTATTTGCAATGATAACTCAAAAATGGGGCCTTCCAGACATAGACCTGTTTGCCAGTCCTCAAAACTATCAACTAACAAAATTTTGTACAAGGACACTTCACCATCAAGCTTGGAAAGTGGACGCACTCTCATTCAGTTGGAAAAACCTGACAGTATATGCCTTCCCTCCATTGCCTCTCCTCACAAAGGTGCTTCTGAAAGTCAGAAAGGAGAGACCACGACTGATACTCATAGCCCCAGACTGGCCACGCCAGCACTGGTATCCACTATTGAGGAATATGGCCCAGGGCCCACCTTGTATTTTACCACAAATTGCCCATTTGCTCACACAGCAAAACAATCAGATTCTTCACAGCCAGCTAAAAACCTTAAATCTGGCTGCATGGCAAATCACCCAAACATCCCGCCAGCTCCTCTTTCCCAAGCAGTTATGGATGTTATTCTGGAAGCTAGGAGGCCCAGCACCAGGAAGGTCTATTCGGACAAATGGAAAAGGTTTTGTGCCTGGAACCAAGCTAAGGGCCAAAACACACTTCAGCCTCACATGCCTCAGATTCTACAGTATTTAACTGAGATGTTGCACAAAGGACTTTCTTTTTCTTCCATTAAAATCCATGCATCAGCTATTTCAGCCCACTACAACACAAAACCACCCTTATTTTCGCATCCACTTCTAAGGCAGTTCCTCAGAGGGGCAAAAAACATTAGCCCCCCCAGGAGATCACCTAAACCAACATGGGACCTAAATTTTGTTCTGGAAAAACTTACGCTATCTCCCTTTGAACCTGCTTTCTCTGAGATCTACAGTTCCCATCATGGAAGACTGCTCTGCTGCTAGCAATAACTTCAGCTAGAAGAGTCTCAGAGCTGCAGGCACTAATGGCAGTGGAACCTTTCCTCATTTTCCATCAAGACAGAGTTCCTCTACGAACTAATCCTTCCTTCATGCGTAAGGTGGTTTCCAGTGTGTCTTTAAATCAAACCATTCACTTACCCACCTTCTTCCCAAACCCACAGAACAAAGGAGAAAGACTCCTGCATTCCTTGGACATTCACAGGCAACTTCATTACTACTTGGATAAAACTAAGGCTTTCAGGAAATCTGACCAGCTCTTTGTATCCTATGCTACAGCTTCACAAGGGAAGGCAATATCAAAACAAACCATTTCCAAATGGATAGGACATTGCATTCGTTTTTGCTATACCCATCATGGAAAACCAGTTCCTGCTACCATTAGGCCCCACTCTACCAGGGCAACAGCTACATCTACAGCCTTCCTCAGGGGGGTTCCAACCAAGGAGATTTTGGAAGCTGCAACTTGGAGTTCAGTACACACCTTTACCAAACACCATCACTTGCCACTTTACTCTTAAGACTAGGGCTGGCTTCACCACTGCAGTTCTGCAGGGCCTTCTAGCCTCCTCTAACCATCTATAACTCCTCTACCCATCCATAGCTTTGGGATTCTACCCAAGTGTGATGACTGCAGCAGGGTAACACGATGCACATAGTACAGTTTTGTACCTACCATAAATGTAGATGTTCGAGTGTTCACCCTGCTGCAGTCCAGGTTATCCTCCCTCCATCCCCACTGATCTAACTGGCTAAATCTCTACAATACCTTCCTGATGTATTTGCTTATAGCTGGAGGGATTTTGTGTTTGTGCAAAAAATACTTAATTTGGTACTAATTACTGACCACCTTTTTGGGGGCACCTGACATCTGGGGCAAGAAAAACTGAAGAAAATGGCATCGGATGCATTATATATACCCCTGGCGCACTGACGTCAGGGAAGAAGTGACAGCAACCGACGCCGGACCAAGACTTTGGAATTCCGGCCGACTGCGGGACCGCCTGACGACAGGATAACCCAAGTGTGATGACTGCAGCAGGGTGAACACTCGAACATCTACATTTATGGTAGGTACAAAACTATACTTTGCCTACTACCATGAAAGCTCATTCAACAAGGTCGATGGCAACTTCTGCTGCCTTCCATGCCAGAGCTTCTTTACATGACATCTCTGCAGCTGCAACTTGGGCTACGCCTCATACCATCATCAATCATTACAAATTGGATTTGGCCTCCAGGGGAAGAACATCTTTCTGTTCTATGGTGCTCAGGAATGTCCTTTCATGAGAGCCTCCCAGGAATAGAGGTAGCTGGGGACTCTGTCCCATGCGTAAGGAATGAACAAGGATTAACAATATCAGGTAAAGAAGTTATGTCTTACCATAATGTTCCATCTGTATTGTTGATCCTCGTTCAGTCATTATGACCCCCCCCTTCCCCCTCCTGTGGTTTCTAGTGGATCTCACCATCCTGTTCTCTTAGGGTATTTGACCAGAGGTAGCCTCTACCTTCTTTGACTTGCAAACTCAATCTGAGGTAACAGGGAGAAGGGGATTGTGGGTAAGAGTTTAGCTCGAGAGTTTGAAGCTGACGCGAGCTTGGAAAATGGCCGGCTCGGTTTCGAGGTCTGATACCCATGTGTAATGACTGAACGAGGATCAACAATACAGATGGAACGTTATGGCAAGACATAACTTCTTTTTATTATTGTATCCGGGAATGCAAATGCTTCTGTTGCCCTTCTCATAAATTCCAGGTTATTCTGTCAAATGCTTCTCTGCATCAAGACCCATCAATGACAGCAGTATTTTCTTACATTCTGCTTCCCTCTGCATCATTGTTTGCCTCCCTGTCACAAAACCACATTAATCCATATTTATCCATTTTGACAACACTTCTGCCATTCTTTTAGCCATTACAGACATAAACACTTTATAATCATGGTTTAAAATTGAAATGGTCCACGGTGAAGCTGGATAGGATGGCGTCTTTAGGTATTACAGTCACCACATCTTTTTTCCAGGATTTTGGTGCTTCCTGTCCTTTTAAAAAACTGTTAAAGGCTTCTAGATCATATCACTTTCTTCATACTTACAAACTTCCACCGGAATATCTTCTATTCCAGCACACATTCTTGCAGATTAGTTATTTATACATAATCATTTTTATGTCATCTCCTCCTATCTTAAAATTGTACTTTTGAGCCTCATCTACCTCTAACCCTATCATATTTAAGTCTTCTGTAAATATTTCCATTTGTCATTTTTCGTGATTTCCATATTTCTCTGCTTTATACAAATTTAATATAATGTCCAAAATATCATTTGTACCATTACAGTTCTGATTATTTTATTTGTTATAGGTTCCCTAAGTTTGTCAACAAACCTTTCTGCTTTATGTTGCCTAAGTTGTTGTGGTAAAAGTTATTGTGCTCTTGGAGATATTATCTAAAAATATTTGCTTAACAGCAGTTTTAGTAAACTCGTGCATATTATCCAAGTACTCCCTTCTTTTCTCTTAAGCACTCTGCAGTTGTGCCTCTTCTTGTCGTGTGAGAATCCCCTTATTCTGCAATACTTCAACCTTTGTGAGCCCCTGTAAGTAAATCTTGTTACTTCTTAACCATATTTTCCTTTATTTTTACCCTATTTTTAAGCTCCACTTTCATTTTATACCACGTAATAACTATAACGTATGAAGAACTTTTATCTTCTCAAATAGTTTCCACTAGCCATTCCTTAAATTTCTCTCTTTTTTACATATAGGTGGGGAAGAACCAGTGTCTTGCCATGTATTTCACCAAAGCTGGAAATTGAACTTCTTTTTGCTGAACAGCTGCAAGATTCTTCTCAGGCAGTGTTTTCTCTTTACCTTTTCTCATTGATGTTCTTTAATGCTTTCGTAGCTTCTTCTTTGCTGGCTTCGATGTAGTGTACTTAGTAGCTAGTAACTGAATTTACTAAAAGTGGTAGAGTTTGTGGCCCTTATCTCTGTTTCTTTTTTAACACTGGGAGGGTTGACATTAGCTATTGATCAGTGTGCAGCCATCTCAAAAGTCAGTATACCTTGTTTTTGGTGCGTTTGTTGTTTTTAAACCATGTGTGTTATATGGTGTACAAATTTCATCTGATCATCTATGATGACACCCAATAATTTTTTTATGATTTACTTATGTCTTTTTAACAGAAGTGATCATGAATAGTGTTGATTGGTATTGATATGTTATGTGCTAAAGAGCTGTAATATTTTTTTTTTTTTTTTTTTTTGGGAAATGGAAGTATTTGTGAGTTATTTAGTCATGTTTCAAATGGTAAGGATATTTTGTAAGGTAGAGTTTTGGCAGAGCAGATTAGGGTTGAGTCATTAGCATATTGAACCAGGATAGCACTTTTTGTAGCAGTGTGGAGGTCATTGATGAATGTGTTAAAAGTATGGATGGAGCCTAGTATAGATCCTTGTGGAACAGTAGTTACTGGCATGAAGATGGAGAAATAATTTTTCCATTTCACTGCTTGTGGTCTGTTTGAGAGGTAGCTATGGAACCATTTCAGTGAAGAGTTTGGGAGCCCCAAGGATAAGTTTTATATAAGAGTTAGTGGTGGAAGACAGTATGAAAAGCTTTTGATAAGTCTAGGAAGATGGTGGAGACTAGGCTTCTGGCATTTCTATGGGTGCTGATCATATTAAAATTCAGTAAAGCAGCAGTTGTGCTGTGATGAGAAGGGAAGCTGTGTTAGGTTGAAGACAAAAGCTGATTATGTACTGGATACTTGTGAGATTGTGTATGAAGACATTATTGTAATATTTTGTTAAGGAAGATTAAACCAAAGTTGGCTTATAGTTATTTATTCCACCCTTGTGCAGTGGAGTAATGGATTTTATGCATAGTGATGGGACTTTATTTTCAGGTATGGATTAGTTTATCAAAATTGGGATTGGATATGCAATAGCATCAGATGCTATTTTAAGCTGTTCACCAGGTGTAGATTGTACTTTTAATAGACTTTAATTTATTTTTTTGAGATATTTTTGGTGGGATCAGTAGTAACTGGTTGAGAGGAGAAATGTTGAAGGAGGTTATCTGATGGAGTTAGGAACATCAAGCTTTTGGTTAGTCACTGGTCGATTTAATGAAAGTACAGTCAGTATAAAGTGGGTATTAAATTGGTTGCTTGTGGTATCATTTTGTTTGTGTGTGCTTGGTGTTGGCTTTGTAGCTTGCCCTGGATTTAAGAGGTTGTTGACGGAGTCCCAGAACAGCTTTGGAATATTTGTGTGCATGTTTTTGCCTGCGTGTTTGTTTTATTAATAGGTTTCTTATCTTTGGTGATAAGTTGTTTTATATGCTAGTAAAGTAGGCAATGATTTTCTTTTGTCCAGATCTTCCAGGCTTTTCTCTGTGTTTCTTGAGTTGTTTTGTTGCTAATGATAGCCATGGGGCAGGGCTGCCTTTGACTGTTTACTCTGGGAGGCATGTAGTGTATTTAGAACACCTAGGATGATCTTATTGAACTCTGATACAGCATAATTTTTGTGGAGTGTCTTTTGTAAAACCCCACTAAGTAGATGTAGTGTATTAAAAAGTGTTCTCTTGAAAAATAGTAAATTTTCTTACCAGACTGAAGTGATGAGGTTTTGGGCTATTGATTTGGTACCTTATGGTACAGATTGGTGAGTGATCATTTAAGCTGTCTGACAGAGTGGCAAGGGATGAGCTTGTACTTTGAGAGAATGCTGGGATCCAATTGAGGTTGATGGTCTGGCTGTGGCATTGTTGCATCTAGTTGGCGTGATTATTAATTGTGTGATCTTGTACAGATGTATATTATTGGTTGGATTTTCAGATTGTATAGTTTGCCAGTCTGTATAAACGTCACTTTATATTAGGCTTTCCTGATGGATTTTTGCGGTGGCCACGAAGAGGATATCTTCCAGTGTTTTATATGCATGTATATTTATATATATATATATATATATATATATATATATATATATATATATATATGTGTGTACACACACACACACACACACACACACACAAAATGTATATATATGCTTGAATATGTGTATCTCTCTCTCTCTCTCTCTATATATATATATATATATATATATATATATATATATATAAAAAACACACACACACATATGGGTCTACTTCAGAATGACATTCTGAAAGACCGACATCCTGAAATAGCACCATTTACCCGCCTGTAAACACAGTAAAACTGTGTTATGCAGGGGGGCAAGCCCCACTGCACCCCCCACACCCCCCTGCTACTTAAATATTCTCACTCCGAGATTGCACTACAGTGCAGAAAAGGGGAATCTCCCAGTCCCGCACTGTAGCAGGATTTCCGCTATCATTTGTCGGACTTTCAAAAGTTTGCTCATATGGTTTCGGCCATATGAGTTTCGAACATTTGAAAGTTCGAACAAATGAAGGGTTCCCATATATATATATATATATATATTAGAGCGATGGATAAATACACACCCTTTCTTATGACAACTTGTGAGTGCTTAGTTTTAGCATGTTAGAAGGATTTCCGAGTTAGAGGAAACTGACAGGGTGTAACGGGCAAGATATCTAGTGTGGTTTTCTAGAGAATATAACATCATCAGCTTTTTTACTGCCACTGTTAATCTGATGATGATATAGCCTGCCAGGGCAATTTCTTCATTTTTTTTTTGTTTCCTAGTGGAGAATGTTTTTTTGTAGCAACTAAGCTGTTTGTAATGTGTAGTGCTGCCCATGCATGCACTTCAAGGAGTTTGTTATAAATGCTTTAAAAGTTCATGTAGTATAGATGAAGGGCAAAGTGTGGTTGTGGGTAAAGTGGTGTCAATAAAGGAGCTGCTGGTCATATGCTGCCTGATGCTTGTATATGCAGTGTTTGGCATGAGTTTGGGTGGATATCACTGCTAAGTTTTATGGTTATGGCGGTGTGATAGTACAAGTATAGAGGCATTTTTGCTTGATTTCATGTGTAATGCCCAGTTTGTGAGTAAATGGCTGTTAGTTTTGATAACTGAACTTGAACAGTTGTATATTTGAGCACTGATTTAGGTAAGGTGTGATGAGGTTCAGAGCTGATAGGGAGATGAGACACAATAAAAGAGTTTTTTTGAAATTGTTAGGGTAATTGGCTATTGGTAGGATGTTAAGTGTACAAGTAGGAGGAGAGGTACACTAGTATGTGGAATTGTAGGAGAAACATTTCTGAAATCTTAGAAACAAGATTTGAAGGATGGAGAATGAACATGTAGTAATGATAGAAAGTAGGGAAGCTTTATCTGGGGAATGTAGACGTTGAAATTTAGAATAGATTGTGTTGAGTCTTAAGGCTTAAAGAGAATTTTGAGGTGTGTGTGTTTTTAAGAGTATAGGTGTGGGGAAATTTTAATATGATTGAACAAGATTGACTGCAGTGAGGGGGTCAGTTAGTAGTGTAGAATAGGTATGGGTAAAGGAAGGGTAGTAAAGCAAAAATTACTGATTTGGTTTTATATACATGTAGAGAGTTTAAGTTTGGAGGGATGTAAGCAATGTACTGATATGAGGGGAAGGCTGAGAGATACTGTAGAGGAAGGGATGAGAAATAAATATTAATATGATTGTACTAGATGACAGGAGATTGATGGGAATAACTGAGGGAGTTTGGATAAAGAACTGCTTAGAGGTACTGTTGAGGAGGGGTCTGAGTAGAAGTTGATACAATGCAAAGCAGTATGGGAGAGAGAGAAAGGGTGTTGGTAATGATGCTAAATGTTAGATGGAAGTTGGGAGTTTGCGAATAGTAAGAAGAGTTATTATGTAGTAGTATAGATGTTTGGTCAGGTGTAGTGGCTGAGTGACACAGGTGATTTATTTACTTAGGTATTTGACATTTGTTAACCGGGTTAGTCTGGCTGAGCAGAGCCCTTTTTCAGTAGAGACCCGAGGAGAAAAGCTCCAAGTATAACATCACTTAAACATTAATTAACATAGACAGTTTTTACAACAGAAAAAATAATACAATACAAAACTAACATTCTCTGTACATAAGTTGTTCAGTTTTTACATCAGAAACACATTCTGAAGTAAATAAAGTACAAGTAACTGAGAGAGTTATCTACATGAGATAGACTGGTTAATATGCATATTAATAAATGTTGTAGAAGACAGAGTGACCAGATTTTAGTATATTTATAAGAAAGTTGTAGTAAAAGAGAGAATATTGAAATAGCACAAGGTAAAGAGTACATTATATGGAGAAGAGAACTAAGTTATATGATTATTGCTAGTATAGAGTGGAAAAAGTAAGTGGAGTAAGAACTAGTAAGAAGGAGAGTAAGGACTAGAAAGAAAGAGAAGAGATAGGAAGCCATGTGAGAACAAGTATGGTATTTTCTGAGAGCGCAGCAGTCCTTGTTAGAGAAATATAACTTATGTTGGGTCATCTTGGCAGAGACATGTTCATGATTTGTGGAAGTAGTCTCTATTTGCTGTTTTAAAAGTGTTAGGGTCTGTGATGCCTCTGACTTCTTGAGGTAGTTTGTTCCATGCACTTGCTATGGAATAGTTGTAGAGTACTTTACCAGTATATATGTTAGGCATGTAGACTTGCAGCAGGTTTTGTTGAGAGCTGCAGAGAAAGCGATTGGGAGTATAGGACTGGATGAGAGTGGAGAGAGGGACAGGAAGAAGGTTGATGTAGAATTGCATGAGCCAAGAGAAACTTTAGTATTAGGATTTGATGATGAAATTCTAGCCATTGCAGGTGTCTTAGGGTGATGCAATGGTGGGTTTGCTAAGGTAGGTTGGAGGCAAATCGAGCTGTTTTGTTATGGGTGAGTTCTAGTTTAGTGAGAATGTTAGACTGGAGGTGTGTAAGAGTAGGGGCTGTGTATAGCAGTGTGGGGGAGTAGAAAGGCTTGTGCAAGGGATAGTCTGGAAACATTTATAAGGTATTTAGTATGTCTGTAGAGCAGACCTAGTTTTTGATGGGTCTTTTTTATGCACTGCTGAGTATGTAGATCGAATTTGAGATGGTCATCGATTAAAACACCAAGGAGTTTGGTATGAGATTCGGATGTGATAATAGTGTTATTCGGGGAGGAGACAGAGAAGGGAGTTTTGTGATGGTGTAAGGAGGTAGGAAAAAACAAGAGGAGTCTGGTTTTCTTAGAGTTCAGTAGTAAATGGTGGAAAGTAAGCCATCTTTCGACAGAGTGGAGGGATTCTTGGGTTAAGGTATGAAGGTGTGTGATATTGTCAGAGCAGGAGATAATTGTGGAGTCATCGGCATATCGAATGATATAGAGAGTGGACAAGAGGAGTGGAGGTCATTAATAAAAATGTTGAAAAGTTGGGGACCAAGGATGGAGCCTTGGGGCACCCCAATTTGTGCTGGTAGAAAGGGAGAGTAGTCGGATTGCCATTTCACAGCCTGGAATCCATTTGTGAGGAATGTGGTGAACCATGATATAGTAGAGTTAGAGAGATTGAGGGAAGCAAGTTTGGATAATAGTTGCCTATGTGAAATGGTATCAAAGGCTTTGGAGAGATCTAGGAATAGGCAGGAAACTAATTAATTATCACGTGCTTTTGAGATGGTATTAATAAAAGAAGTTAGAGCAGTGGCAGTACTGTGCTTTGGCCGAAAGCCGTGTTGTATGGGGGAAAGGAGATTTTCTTAGAGAATATGATCAAGAAGCTGTTTGTGGATACATTTTTCAAGTATTTTAGATTGGGGAGATGAGATAGAAATAGGTCCGAAATTTGAGGGGTCTGTTGCTGTACCGCCTTTATGCAGTGGGATAACAGAGAATTTTTTTCCGGATAGCAGGCACAAAGCTTTCCTTGATGGATCTATTAATTAGTATAGAAATGGGGAAAGCAATAAAATTACCAGCTAGTCTTAGGAAGTGAGAAGGTAAGTTGTCAACTGATGGGAGAGCATGTTTTAAGTTTGGACAAAAGTGATTGATGGAGGATGGGGGAACTGGTAGTGATAGGTGGTGGGGGGGTAGGAATTAGTATCTGTTTTGGTTGTGGATGAAGTTGATGAACAAGGAATTTAGAAGTGTAGCTGTCTCAGAGCGAGAGCTGTTTGGGCAGGGATTAGGGGGAGATGGACACCCAGGATGCAGCAACTTATTAACAGATTGCCAAAATTTTTGGTGGTTAGGTGAACACGGGTAGAATAATGCTAGAATTAGGTGAGCTGGGTGGGAATTGAGGGTGAGGTAGTGGAGTGAAGCCAAGTTTAGTGGGGCAACTCAACGTCAGTCCCTTTATTAAAGAAAGCAATCCATTTATAGCTGTTTTTCAGCAATTAGGATGGAATCACAGAATAAAAAGGGTTTATTTAATTTACTGAATGCAGGTGCCAAGAAGCTGGGGTTACAAAGTAGCATGTTTACACAGTGTAGTCTGTAGTCAAGTAAAAGGACATTAACCAATTGGATACAAATAGTCCTTAGAGTGTAATGATTACCCCTTTGGGAGGAGGGATGTCACAGCCACTCTGCCACACAGGGCAGGGACTTGTCTGACTAGTTCACATTAGTATGCATCAAGGCTCTTCATGTTAAACTTGCTTATATTGCACAGTCACCATAATCTCACTGTGCTACTGCTCACAGGTGCAGCTTTTGCACAGGGCCAGTTCTCAGAAGTATGACTTGTGGCAGAACCCCTGCAGTACAAGGGAAAGAGGAACAGTGCAATGTCCACAGGCTCTGAAAGTAAAGACAAAAAAGAGAAAAACACTACAATATTGAATATTACATGGAGGCAGTAAAGTTAGAGCATTGGGGAACATGCATTTGGTTTGACAGTTTTGATGATGGTGGTAGATGGAGTAGTTGGTTTCGTAGATGGGTATTTTTTGTAGCTGTTTGCACCTGGATTTAGTTGAGTATTTCAACACTTAGAAGTTTAAGTAGTTTAGAGATTTTATGTAGAGATAAGATTTATTTTTACTTTTGTTTGGGGTATTGCAGATGAAGTGATAATCTTTTATATCACAGCATGTTATTTTCATAAATAGTGTTGTTGAGAGATTGTGTAAAGTTAGACAAATTTTGTACCATTATTTGTCTGGAATTGTAATGATTTACATTTATTACAAGGCCTAAGCATGGAGTGATGCTGACAATTTGTGAGGTGGGCTAGTTGTAGTAAATGTACTGAAGCATATATTTAAAGGAGAGGCATTGTAGTGGGTGGTTACATGAGGAAGTTGTAGTGGAAGATTAAAAAAAAGATGACTGGGAGTGAATGTGCCTTTTTATTACATGGTGCCTGACAAGGTAAAGTGGTATGATGTGTAGGGGTGTGGGAGTGGTATGGCTCACTATGAAATTAGTGAAGGGGGGTGGGAATCGGGCATAGGGTAGGGGAACAGAATGAAACAGAACATAGCAAGGTTGAGTGGAGTGGGGGTCAGCTTATTCTTCTCAGCAAAATGAATGAAAGACAGTCTGTAAACCGCAGTGTTGGCCACAGAGTAGTTTTACTGTACAAATGGATGATGTTAGTTGATGCTTATCCATTGCTGTATAAACTCTGAGGGAATGTGGTATTAGTACAAGGTTTGTATGTACTTCTGCATTATTTTCCCCCTCTTGGCCAAGCAGGTATTAGAAGGATCCTAGTGTTCTACATATGTCTACTAGGAAGAGCTAGCGGGAGGCAAAAGCAAGAGCCTGCTTGTGAGGGAGATGGGCGTGGACTACAAAGTGAAGATGCTTAGTCTGAAAACTTACTACTCCTGTGTAACCAGTCTGATTGGAATACTGGCTGATTCTGGGCTTCACTGGGAATATATGACTTGTGCAAATATCATATGTTTTGAGGGGGGAACTACAAAGATACATGCCACTATTATTTGTTTTATCTGTTACTGTGAGGATATAGATTCTTCTTCCAAAGGTATTGGAGAGCTTTGTGCAGCAAGGCATTGATACTACTACATAAAAGAAGAAAGAAGGCTGCAGTCACTTAAAATATTACGGTTTAACACCATGTATTTCTTTTTTACTTGCATTCCTTAACATTCTAAAGCTATACTGATCATAAATTGTGCTTGTACCTTGTACTCTCATCAGACTTGTGTGCTAGTATGACCTATTTGTGGCAGTAATATGATCATCATTCACACTGTCTCAGTGGCATATGGGTTCTTTGCCTCCGCAAACCACAGTGGCAGCTTTCCAGAGCTCAAAATTCCATTGTCTGACTCCCTTTGACAGAGGATTGGCTAAGCTCCTCCCATCAGGGGAAGCCTAACTCCTGTCACAGGAAGTCAGTTCAGGCTTTTAGTGCCAGCTGTAGGAATCTCATAGTCGAATCACCCCAGCATCCTGCATTGGTGGATTACAGCTTCCAGACTCAGATATCTAAGATCCCTTTGTGCACGTCACTTCATTATCTACTTTTAATTTCTTTTGTCATATTAAAAATATATACTTGTTTGTTAAATTTTTGTTTTAGTATACTTCCTGTTTACTACTGATGTTAATTCTGTTGTGAATTCCAGCTTGTATACATAATTTTGCTTTGAAGCAGTTATGAGGCTTTTTCTAAAGTAGTTTATGACTTGCACTTTAAAACTGAAGATATTTGGTGTTAGTTGAAATCTAGGCCTCCTGTTTCTGTGTATTTTCTTTTAGAAGTTCTGCCAGGAAAATAATTGCTTTTTCACTTTTCTTCATTTCTGTGATATTTGCTGCTATTTTAACACTACTCTAGCAGTTTTTGCGGCCACGGTGGTGCAGCGGTTAGCGTTGTCACCTCACAGCAAGAGGTTCTCTGGTTCGATTCTCGGCTGGGGTGCCTTCTGTGTGGAGTCTGCATGCCCTCTCTGTGGTCGTGTGTGTTTCCTCTGGGTGCTCCGGTTTCCTCCCACATCCCAAAGACATGCAGTAGGTGGATTGGACACTCTAAATTGGCCCTAGGTGTGAGTGTGTGCACCTTCTGTGAAAGGTTGGGCGCCGGGCTGGCAACTCGATACTGTAAAAACTCCACTGACAATCATGAGCGGACAGATGATCCGCTGTGGTGACCCCTAACCAGGAAAAGCCGAAAGAAGAAGAAGACTCTAGCAGTTTTTATTGTTAAATCACGATTTTACAGCAAATTATTTGCATTTTTTGTAGAGATATTTTATATCTGACGAGAATCTCAACATAAATGCTTATTTATGCTGTTTTAAAAGGTTTCTTTTTGATTTAAGGACATGTATTTGATTTGTTGGCACTATTTGGACAAGTGAATTTTATTTGGTATTGTGAAAATGTGTGCTGTTCTTCACTAGTCTTTGCAAGTCGTTGAACAAAGCTTAGCACATTTTAAACTTTCTGCTATATTTTGTGCAGTTTAGCCTTATTTCCTCTGTGGGGACATGGTTTATTTTTTATTATTGCTGCCATTAGTCAGCCCTTAATAGTGTCAGTGTATTGTTCTGACTGGTGTTTTATTTCCCCCTAATTTGATGGATCATGTTACAGCTGCACCCCCCCACACACACACACACACAAATCAAATCCAGTTTCATTAAAAAGAAAAGAAAATCAACAAAAATGTGCCTCAGCCTGTGGTTTGTTATTCTTTTGCTGCCTTAAGCTGTACTGCAGACGACTTACCTTTTTTCCTCCATCATCCTCTGGTGTCAGCCTGTATCCCTCTATGGTATCAGGGTCATGCACATCCTCTGGGGCTGTTCCAGTAGTTGGAACATGTATGGGAGAACCAAACTTTTAGGTGCAGGAGAAAGAGCGAGAGATGGGCTAAGAGACCCTTTGCCAAATGGTAATACTCTACCCTAGATATTTTATCCAGTAGTTTAGTTCTCGGTAAAAAGACGCATATATTTCACCACACTGCAGACAATCAGGTTATTGCCATGTAAAGTGCAAATGTGGTCTCCTTAGCTGAGAGTGTTTTGCAGTCAGTGTTGGAAATTGTTCAGTATGTCTATGGGACTACCTTCTCTAGAGTTCAGTCTATGTCTGCAGATTTAATGGGGACTTTGATGCAGACAGTAGTGAACACTGAGTATGTCCAGTCATTTTTCTTAAGATGAAGAGGTTCAAAAACCCAGACAGGTGTTCACCTTTCCACAGATGCTAGCTAGATGTAGAAATGTATTTGACTGGAAGCAATCTGGAGCTGTCCCAGAAATTGCCAGAGCTAATGATCTTAATGAGGAAGAGATTCCAAATGTTTTGGCTGTTGCTACTCTGTTACTGGCCTTAAAAAGCTGTCTTTAAACTGGCAAATAAAACTCCTTTGGCTAGTGAACCAGTTCTTATAAAAGTTATGGCAAAGTTTAGCTTGCAGTGTGCTTACAGTTTAGATGATTTTGCTGCAGTTTTGCTTGTTGAACAGAATGCTGTATGATTGAAATTGTTTTTAGTGTGACTCAGATTTCGAAACATAATTTGAGTAGAGTCTTGTAAGGTGCGGACGGAACATAGAAATGCAACTGTTTCTGCTGTATTAAATGTTATGCTTGAATACATAACCTGTTTTTCCCCTGACAATTTAAAAAAATGAGATTTTAAATGCCCCTTCAAATTCTGAATTTTTGTTTTGTCCTGCTGCTACTCATATTCTCAAGCAGTGGGATGATAGAGGTAAATTGATGCATAGGGTATCTAGAATGTTTCATATTTCCATGTTCTTCCCTAAGAAAGTGTTCAACTTCAAGGGGGAAAAAAAATTCCCAGCCTGACAAAAGTCAAGATACCAAGAGGAAATGGCAGGAGGATAATGTTTTCAAACCAAATGAAAGGGGTTCCTTTCTCAAAAAGGATCAGTTTCCTGCTAAAGAATGACCCTGCTGAGATTCTGGCATCCCATCCTTTCATCCTTCCTCCGCCTTACTTTTTCCCTAACTTTCACTTAACCCAGCAGCCCGGCCACAAATAGTCTCATACAAATGGGTGCTGACAATAAGTCAGAATGGATACTTTGACAGTGGACAGAAAGTCCTCCTCCACACCCCCCACTCCTTTTACACACAAATCCCCCACATCTGCCAGTCCTCAAGCATCTCTTCTGTTTGATACTCCTTCACATATTGCTATCAGGGATTATAGAGCTAGTTCCCTTACCAAAAAGAAAGGAGAAGGATTTTACACCAGAATGTTTTTGGCACCCAAAATGGAGCTATCGTGTAGACCGTTGTTGTACCCAAATACCTTTCTGAAAGTACCCACATTTAAATTCTCACCCTGCAGATGGTTCTACACCTCCTTTTTGGCTGCTTCAGAGTGAATTTACATCTGAAGGATGCTTATCACATTCCAATTGCTTCCAACTTCAAGTTGAACTTAAAAAAGTTCTGTCTCACACCCTCATAAACCAACTTCAAGTTGAACTTAAAAAAGTTCTGTCTCACACCCTCACAAAGAATTGTCTTCCTAGAGTGTGTGATGCACACAGGCAAAAATATGGCCTTTCTACCAGGAGACAGAATCTTGTTCATTTAGAACATTTTCATGGATTTCTGTGTTCAAGAAACTGTTTCCACAAGAGAGTTTCTCAAAATTCTAGGCCTCATGGTATCAGTGATGATTATCATATTGATAACTGCTGCAATAGCCTTAGCTGTATGGGGTTATATCCTGCCAAGGATATAATGGCCGGCCAGCTTCCAAAGCTGCAGGGAACCTTCTGTGTCTTCAAACTGTCAAGCAGCTTGAACTGAGCTGACTAAACGACAAGTTTGGGAGCAAAGCCCCGCAGAGCTTTATTGCCCCTGAAGAGTACACTCCTCTGAGGCTTTTGAGAATCAGCGTTTGGCTTGTGTTTTCCTTTGCTGACAGATAAGTTCCCTTGGGGGAAAAATTCCGATGTTATGTAGTCCAATCTCGCCTACATTCTGACCCGATTCGGCTCCGACTCGGCCAAACTTTTCTAGCTCGAAGTCTTTCTATTGGCTGAGCTAAGGTGGTATCCCATGCTGCATTGCTCTATATCCCCAGATCTCGTTTGCCGCTCGTGTAGCTTGGACGTGGTCTCGCTCTTGGCTGTGGCGAAGTGCCTTTTTTCTTCTTCTTGAGAGAGTTTATTACAAACAAAAAGCTATTTTAATAGCTATTGCTAGTTTGGTGTTATTTGTGGAAAATTTTCTGTGTGTGTCTGATTGTTTCTGTGGTATCCCACTAGCTGTTCCAAGAGGCTAGGCCCGTTTCAGTTAGAGGACATAGTCTGTCCGCTTGCTTCCCTGTTCTAACTTCTGGTCTAAAACTGTTTAATTTAGAGGTTTTAGTCCTAATCCTTTTTTGTGTGTGTGTCAGAGGATTGTTTGTTAGTGGTAGTTTTTCCCGCGCTAATTGTGGTGTAGTCTGTGGCTGTTTTTTCCAGTCTGTTCCGTACCTGTGATTTTTTTGTCTTGGTGATTATTGGGAGTTCCTTAAGATGTCTAAAGATTCTAAGGAGCACAAGCCGTCGGGCTTCAAGAAATGCTCAAAGTGTGGCTATAAAATGTCCATTACCGATGGACATTCGGTATGTGTTTATTGTGTGGGAGCAATCCATCTGCAGGAGTCTTGCAGCTTCTATCATGCATTTAGTCCCAGGGTGCTTCAGGAAAGAAAGAATAAGTTAATTCTGAAGGGACTTCTGAAACCCTCCTTCGAAGAGGGTCTGGAATCTGCTTCCAGCTCTAAAGCTAAAACCACAAAATCAAAAAAGAGGTCTCCGGCTCCTTCAGTCTCCTCGGAGCCACTGGAGAAAGTAGCTAAATCAGCTTCGACATCCTCGGCTCCACTGTCCTCGGGGCCGCAGGAAGTGTCAGTGATGATGGAACCGGCGTCGGCTCCAATTATATTGGAACCTATTCGGAGCCGATCACCTAGTATTAGGCAAGTATCACCTGAGAGGAGATCTCGATCTCCCTCCCTGTCCTCCAAATCCTCCAGGACTTTATCGGATGTGGATGTTGATAGAGTGGTGCAGAGACTCCTTCAGTCACTGGTTTTGGCAAAATTGTTCTTGGTTCCGTCCCAGTCGGCTCCGGAGCCCATCCTGCAACCTTCTTCAATACTTCCTCCTCCGAGCGCATCCCAGCCTTTGGAGCCGGAGTGCTCAGCTCCATGTGATGTTTTCAGGTCGGTTCTGATGGCCCCTCCAGGCTATTGGTGCCAACTTCAGCTCCGACCTCGTCGGCACCGTCCATGGGATTCAGGACTCTGGATTCTTCAGTCGGACCCGAGGGGGAGGCTTCGGGACATCTCTTGGTTCCTAGTCTCCTTCTCAGTGCTTCGGCGCGGGGAAGCCCGTCTCCTGTCGTGGCTTCGGAGGCTGGTCACTCCTCGGACTCGGGGGCCAGCCTTTGAGGCCATGCGGAGTGCGCTGGCCAGATCGTCAACGACATCATGCGGGTCGGTCATTCTGTCCCCTACCACTCTGGTGCGGTCTCTGATCACCACCTATCTTTAGACAGCGGAGCCCCAAGGCCTCAGGGTACCCCCATGAGTGGTCCCCAAGTTTCTGAGGGGCCCCTCAGAGTGCTTGCCTGAGGAGCCCCTTAGAAAGAAAACGTGCAAGAGGAAGCACATAGACTCCCAGGATGAGTCTCTCACCACAGATACTGACCTCGAGGAATCGGAGGGGTCCCCCAAGTCATCCTCTGAGGATGTTTCTTTCTCTGACATCCTAGAGATATTGAAACAAAGAGGTGACTGGCTGTCCAAAGCCCCCTCTGAGGAGTAGTCTGTCTTCCTGAAGGCCTTCGGTGCTCAGCCCTCCACCTCCTGGGTGTCCCCACCCTTCGACGAGCTCCTGGATTTGATTTGTGGGAGGGTGTGGGAGAACCCTGACTCTGTGGAACCAGTCCCCAGGAGACCCAATAAATTTCTATCTGCTGCCCCAGGTAAGGAATTTCTGTCCAAGGGAGTCCCTGTGGATGCCATGGTGGTGGCAGTGGCCACTCAGAAGGAATTAGCCAAGACTTCTTCCACCGTCCAACCTCCTAACAAGGAGTCTAGGACCATGGACTGGTACAGGAAGCGTACCCTCTCTTCAGTTGCCTTTACCTTATGGTTGCTGAACTACTTATCTCACTTTACATGGCTCCAGAGAGATCTCCTCAAGGAGCTTGGAGTTGCTCTCATGGGTAATATTTCTGAGGCAGTGGCCCACACGTTTAACACCCAGATGTGTACCCTCAATTCCATCGTTAACTCCTCCATGAGGCTGATTTCATATGCAGCCAAGGGAGCGAGTAAGGCAGCAATCTGAGGAGTCGCCCTTAGGAGGCAAGCCTGGATGCGCCTTTGTCATTTCGTGAAAGCCTTCAAGTCTTCATTCACCGACGCCCCCTTTGATGGTTCCTCTTTGTTCGGAACCAAGGTGAAAGACACCCTCACCAGGTGCGAGCAGGAGGGAGAAACTCTGTCTGCTGTAGGGGTCCATTTTTCCCTTCCCTCTAGGCCTTATCCCAAGGCCCAGAGGGGTGGAAAAATGTGGTTCAAGAAATCACAGAGGTTTTTTCCCGGTGCACAAGGTGAGCCCCCCTCCAGAGGCAGAGGGGGGGGGTTATTCAGGAAGATGCCACCCTAGAGGCAGAGGAGGCCGCCACAACTCGGGAGACCGCGATTCCTTTCGCGGTTCTCCCTACCGTCACTCCTGATGGGAGGCCCAACTGTGCGTTTCTGGAGCCAGTCGGGGGTTGAATATCGTTATACCCGGAGGCCTGGCAAGACCAATTGGTTTTACGAATAATTTCCGAAGGTTATGTCATTTTCTTTTCGTCAGATCCCCCCTCTAGTCAGGAAAATCCTGGATGTTCCATCCAGTCAAAGGGATTACGCAGCTTCAGAGGTTTCAAAGCTGCTAGAAAAAGGAGCCATCCAACATGTCCCCTCAGACCAGATTGGATTAGGGACTTACTCAAGATTCCTTTTGGTGCCGAAAAGAACAGGGGACCTGAGACCCATATTGGATCTCAGCCGATTGAACAACCATGTACAAAAGTCCAAGTTCCGAATGGTCACATTGCAGTCGATTCTCCCATTGTTGGGTAAAGAAGTATGGCTGTGCTCCATCGACCTCAATGATGCTTACTACCATATCAAAATGGACAGGGCATCCAGGAGTCACCTACGCTTCCAGCTGGGAGCCAGTCATTTTCAGTTTCGAGCCCTGCCTTTTGGTCTCACCACAGCCCCCAGGGTGTTCACCAAATGTATGGCGGTGGTGACGGCTCACTTGAGATGTCAAGGATTCCAGGTGTTTCCTTATCTGGACGACTGGCTCCTCACTGCCACCACCAGGCATCTACTAATTCAGACCAGGGACGCCACCATAACTCTTTGTCAACAGTTGGGCATAACATTGAACTGGAAAAAATCTGCCTTGTTGCCCTCACAGCGTGTCACTTTTATAAGTGCAGAACTAGACACCATCCTCATGTGGGCGTTTCTACCATAGGAAAGAATCAGAGTCCTACAGCAACAAGTTCATGCCCTGCTTCCTCTGAGAAAAACGAAGGCAAGGTGGTTTTTCCAACTCCTGGGGACTATGGCTGCAACAATTATGTTAGTCCTTCTAGCAAGGTTACATATGAGACTCCTTCAATGGCTTCTCTTTGCCCAGTGGTCTCTCCAACGGTTTCCACTTTCTCACCCTATTCTACTCACGGACAGGTGCAAACAGGATCTCGGTTGGTGGCTTTGCACCAACAATCTGGACACGGGAAAACCCTTCGTTCCACCGCCCCTGATTGCCACTGTGACCACGCCCCTGATTGCCACTGTGACCACGGATGCCTCCCAGATGGGGTGGGGGGGCATTATCTAGGGAGGACAGTCCAAGGCACATGGCAAGAGCATGAGATACATTTGCTTATCAATGGCCTGGAGATGAGAGCTGTGCTACTTGCGTTGCAGGCACTTTAGAGCTTTCTCCTTCTCGGGACTATTGCAATCCACTCGGACAATATGTCAGTGGTGTGGTATCTGAACAAGCAGGGAGGAACCAAGTCATATCCCCTGTGCAGAGAGGGCATGCGAGTGTGGCAGTGGGCACTGTCTTCCCAATGTTTTCTGGTGGCAACGCACATTCCGGGGAAGTCCAGCGTGATCGCAGACAGGCTAAGCAGCGCTATTCTGATGCCTTACGAGTGGTCCCTGAACCGCCAAGTTGCGGAACGGATCTTCCGCAGATGGGGTTAGCCTTGCTGTGACCTTTTTGCCAGCCCCCTCAATGCCAAATGCAGCAGCTACTTCACGTTGACCCCCCCCCCTTTCAGGGGTAGTCTCCCAGGGATGCTCTAGTCCACGATTGGCCCTCCGGTCCCCTTGCTGTCAAAGGATTCAGAAAGCGCAATCCTTGGGAAGCAGAATGATTCTGATTGCCCCACACTGGCCTCATCAGGTTTGGTTCTCCTTTCTCCATTCCTACATCGTGGACACGCCTTGGATTCTGGACCTAGAACCAGACTTACTGACACATGTCAGGGCAGCTCTGTCCCTGTCCCTCTCTGCGGACCCTCCGGTTGACAGCCTGGCCACTCCACTTCCATCGTTAGTTAGGCTTCATCATTTTTCGCCGGAGGTAGTTCATATTTTATCTTCCTCTCATAAGCCCTCTACTAGGAAGATTTATTCCAGCAAATGGAAGAGATTTTCAATCTGGGCTCATACCCAAGGGATTGACCCTTACACAGCTCCAATTTCATCTCTTTTGGAGTTCTTGTCTATGATTTTTTGCCAGGGCTCAGCATCCGCCACCATAAAAGTCCAATTGGCAGCGATTTCTAACTTTCATGTCGTTAATGAGCCCAGTCTGATGGCTCACAGACTCTGTAAGGCTTTCCTGAAGGGCACTCTGTTACTCCTTCCTCCTGTATCGGAACCTATCATGCCTTGGGATTTAAACTTTGTTCTACAGGCTCTTACTTCACCACCCTTTGAACCTGCAACTACTTGTGATTTAAAGTTCTTGACCTGGAAGACTGTCTTTTTGGTAGCCATCACATCAGCCAGATGTGTTTCAGAGATTCACGCTCTATCAATAAAACCCCCATACTTGATTTTTCATAAGGACAGGGTTTCTCTCAGGCCGAATCCTTCCTTTCTTCCCAAAGTGGCATCTATCTGTAATCTTAATCAATCTATTGAGTTGCCAGTGTTTTTTCCCCAGTTCTCAAACAAGACAGAATTTAAATTTCATCAATTGGATGTACACAGACAATTACGTTTTTACCTGCACAGAACCAAAGACCTCAGAAAATCTTATCAGTTGTTTGTTTCCTTTTCAGAAAACAGAAGTGGGTCTCCTGTCTCCAAAGTCATGCTGTCCATGTGGATATCCAGTTGCATCTCTCTCATTCATTCCTCAGGGGTTAAAGATCTACCATTCCCGGTGAAGGCTCACTCTACTCGGTCTGTATCTACATCTACAGCCTATCAGGCCAGATTGTCTATGGATGATATTTGTGCTGCGGCTACTTGGGCATCTCCTCATACCTTTGTTACCCAGTACAAGTTGGACATGGTATCTAGGGTAGGTCTTCCTTTGGTTCCACAGTGCTCAGGAGTATTTTCCACTGAGCCTTCCAGGATTTAGGTGCTGGGGACGCTGTCCCATGGGTAAGAATGTAGGCGAGATTGGACTACATAACATCAAGAAGTTATGTACTCACCATAATGTTCGATGTATGTAGTCCATCTCGCCTCACATTCTTACTTACCCCCCCCCCTTCCCCCTTCCTGGAGGATTTGGAGGTTAGGACTGGTTTTCAGAGCTCCCTTCCCTCTTGGTTTGTTCTTCCTTTCCTTGGGTGGTGTTATGCATGGAGAATGAGTGCTGGTGTTCGCAGCAAACTAGATCTGGGGATATAGAACAATGCAGCATGGGATGCCATCTTAGCCCAGCCAATAGAAAGACTTAGAGCTGGAAAAGTTTGGCCGAGTCGGAGCCGACATTCGGCTCCGAACCCACGGGTAAGAATGTGAGGTGAGATGGACTACATACATCGAACGTTATGGTGAGTACGTAACTTCTTGTTTTCTTAAATTTGTAGATGTTTTATTACTTTCCTCTTCAGGAAAGTTATTTTAAAGCTAAGAGTGTTGTTGTAATGAACTGTCTCAAGACGGTAATATACTTTTTAATGGAGCATTCTTTTTTTCTATAAGTAAAAGTAGAGTTCATTAACTGAAGACCTATTTTCCATAGCATAGTGATTAAAACTGTTTTTTACTGTTTTTTTTTTTTTTTTTTTTTTGTAAAATAAAAAAAGATAATTTTTGTGGACTGGTAGTTTTACTAGGATTTGCTCTTCCACAAGAAAGAGGCACCATTTTCAGCATGACCATTGAACAGATTGCTGGTGCCACAGTTGGTTCTTCTTCCAGCCACAAAAAGAAGAAAAAGTTAAGCAAACAGCCTCTGCTACCATAGCAGGCTAGCAGTTTGCCTCATCTGCAGGTGAGTGACTCTACAGTGGCTATTTGTTGTAGCTCAGACTACTTATCATTTACCCTGAACCCCGTTGGTGTAAGACCTACAGCTACTATGACCAGGCTATGCCATGTCCTGTGTGTCTGTTGGAGTTCCCTCAGTGGGCAAGAGAGAGAGAGAGAGACACTCTTGTCAGTACAGAGAGACAGAACAGTGACGTTTTCTCTGTTGTGTCAGAATGCTGTGCCCATCCCTGGGGAAGCAGCTGCTGCAATTATTAACATGGTTGGCAACATTTTTCCTGGCAAAAACAAACAGAAATCCAAGCATATGCCCACTCATCCTTAAATTTCTTTAGACAGGAGCAGTTTACTGGGTCTGGCTCAAAGTTTAATTCAGGCTAGCAATCCTTCTTGTAGAGTATTTTCTGGTAGACGAAACAAGGATATCTCTTTTCCTGAAGAGATTCAGAACTCTGAATCTGTACAGGAAGATTCTGGGATGGATTCATAGTTTTTTCCTCAGATTTCTGATTCAGATTTAGAGCAGAGCTCAGTTTCTGATTCTCCCTTTGGGAGGTGGTTCTTTATCTCTGAGACTACTGCTAGAATGTGCTATTAAATAAGCGCTGCTGTTTCTCAGTCCCTCAGAAAATGCTATGAGTTTTGTATAAAGATTTTCCAGAAGCTATGCCCATTCCTCATGTTCTGTCAGCTTTAGAGGATGTGTGCACTACTGCCTGCAGTTTTCCTGTTAGTCAGCCAGCTGGCCATAAAAAGGAAGATAGGATGCATACAATTCCTCAGTCTTTGATATTTTTATACATTATTCCAAAACCTGACCCAGCAGCTATAGCCTTAATTGATCCCACTGCTGCCAAGCACTTAGTTTATTTCAATCTTATGCTTTATGATAAGGATGGGAAAATTATTGATAGGTATGAGGAAAAAATATTTACTTCTGCAACTTGATTTTCTGACAAATTGTGAAAGTATGAGGAATGCTTTATGTGAAGTTTCTTCTTGTAATGAAAAATCTGTTTTAAATAGCTTAGTTTCTTCTGTGGCATAGCTTAGTACTCATTGTTTGCAGTGTGTTTATGACTCTGTTGATACTTCTTCCAGGGCTATGACCACTGTTGTTTTTAAGGAGGTTTGTATGGCTGCATTCCCAGAACCTTCCAGATGATTTAGAGAGATTTTAAATTTTCCCTTGGACAGAAATTTAGTGTTTGGTATATCTGCTGCACATGTGATCAAAAAGTATGTTGAAAAGGTCAGACTGATCCAGGGAATCTTAAAAAAATGTCAGCTCTCATTTTCCAAATTGTCCAGGGGATTTTTTCTTTTTCCTCTTCCATTCTTGCAGAAAAAAGAATAGACAGTCTAAGCTGCATTCAGGTAATTAGATGTTTAAGAAATGACAGAGGAATTCCAAAAGGAAGTCTTCACCCTCCCAAAACCAAGGGCAGTCCAGTATGTCTGAATGACTGTTCAAGAGATCTTGTGACCTGTGTGATCAGAAAGTCTTAATCTCTCTTTTTCCCATTTGCAACAGATTGCTTCATAGAAATTGGTTCTGAATATCGTTCATCAAGACTACAGATGGCAATGGGAGGAAATTCCTCCTTTCCAGGGGGTATTCCTCACCCTCCTAATTAGTCTCATTTGTTTCCTACAGTTCTTCATCATATGCTATCCCAAGGACTGATAGTTCCTCCTTCCCAAGTGGGGAAGGGTTTTTATTCAAAGATGTCTCTAGTGCCAAAGAAAGAAAATGCTTGGAAGACTAGTTCTGGATCTTTCTTTCCTAAACCTGTTTGTAATAGTGCCCTAATGCAAAACTGTTGCTTAACAGCTTGTTACCTTTTCATTCTCTTTCAGTTTCCTGGGAGCTCTAGACTTAACAAGATTTTTGCCATCACATCCCTATTCATTCCAACTGCAGACATTTCTTAAGATTTGGTATGTCTGGATCCTGTTATTAGTTCTCTACCTTAACCTCTGGACTGTCCGCCTCACCAAGAGTATTCACAATGTGTCTAGCTCCAGTTATAGCTCATTGCAGGCTACACGTTATTCACATTTTTCCATATTTAGATGACTTGCTTATCTTTGCATTGCCTTTTTCAGCGTGTCTGGAATCTCTCTCTCTCTTGGGTGAGAGATCTCTTACACAACCTTGGATTCCAAGATAATAGTCAAAAGCCCTTCTTGACTCCCTCACATAGGTTTATGTTCCTGGGATGTCAGTAAGATACCTCAATTCAACCATCTTTTCTTCCAGTGGAAAAAGTAGATCCTTATTTAGAGTTCTTTCTAAGGTTTTCCACTCAGACTTCAGTCACTGCGAGGGAATACCTGAGGAATTTGGGACTTATGGCATCTATGATTTTCATGATACCCCTAGAAGACTCCACATGCATGCAAACAATACAGTTGTATCTGAAATTTCATTGGTCCCAGCATCAACATTCTTTATCTTTTCAAACCAAGAACTGAGGTTTGTCAGAAGAGAAATGTTTTGGTGAAGAAACTTAGGACTGATATCCCTTAATCCAGGTCTGTCCTTCTCCCTCCGTGCTGTGAAGCAGTCAGTCACCACAAATACTTTGAATTTGCTTGGGGAGCAGTTTCAGGAGGGATGAAAGCACAGGGGTGTGGAACACCAAGGACAAATGCAAGCACATAAATATGCTGGCCCTGATCCAGATACTCAACTCTGAACTATCTTTGCCCCAGGACCTCTTCAAAGTAGTTTGACAGTACCACAGTCTTGTGGTACATCAACAAGCAAAGGGGAGCCAGGTTGTACCCTATTTGCAGTCTAGCCATGCTAGTTTGGGATATAGCTTCTCAGTACAGTCTCACACTACAGGCATCCTACATTCTGTCAGAGCAAAACTGTATGACAGACAACGTGAGCAGGACCAGGGCAGACCCTAAGTAGAGCAGTGGGCAAGTAGACCTTTTGAGCTCCTCTTAAGCAATCAACTGGTAAAATATTGTTCTAGGATTCTATGGAAGAAGACAGGAATGTTCATGCATGCTTTTCCACCCTTTCTGCTAATATCCAGGGTACTTCTGAAGATTCAGAAGAAATCCCCCAAGATCATTGTGATGATTCCCTTCTGGCATAGGCAACTGTGGTTCTTCCCTCTTTCATAAATGGCCAAGGGGCAGTTACCACAAGCTTCCTCACAGACTGGATCTACTCACATAAGAACAGGGGTGTATACACTCAGACATCAATCATTTTCATTTGACTGTCTGGATGATAAGGTCTTAATTCCTTTTAGGCATTTGTTTACTGAAGATGTACAGCATGTATTAATGGAGGCAAGAAAGCCTGCTAATAGAAAATTGTATATTAGCAAATGGAAAATGTTTTCTAGTTGGTGTTAGCAACATAAACAGCACCCATTCAGGGCTAGTTGTTCTCTAGTTTTACAGTACGTCTGCGAGTTATTATCTTGTTGCCTTTCTTATTCCTGTATGAAGGTTCATTTGTCAGTCTTTTCAACATGTCTGCCCATAGACCCTCCTCTTTTGAGACAGACTCATGTCAAAATGTTCATGAAATGGGCCACTGAGCAAACCAATGGCCCCTCCTTGGGATTTTAATTTTGTGTTAGAAAAGTTAATACATGCTCCATTTGAACTCATTAATATGGCTGACTTGAGGTTCTTAACATGCTAAATAGTTTTACTGATTGCTCTGACCTCTGCAAGAAGGGTATCTGTATTGTAACCTTTTATGGTGAGTCAACCCCACCTCATTTTCAAGAGGGATAGGTTTTCTTTGAGAGCTAATCCTTCTTTTATGTTTAAAGCCAAACTGTCCATCTCCCTGTTTTCTTTACTGAATCTAAACATGAGGGGAAAAAGGGTACTTTATACCTTGAATGTCCACAGACAACTCGCACACTGTATTGACAGAACTATATCTCTCAGATTTTTGGATCATTTCTATTTTTTTTTCCTTGTTAAAGGTAGGAAGAAAAAACAACAGCCTTTGTCAAAACAGAGCATTTCCAAATGGTTGTCTGAGACTATTAGTTCTTGTTGTAGTCACTATAACAAATCTATGCCAGTCAGGGTCAAGACCCCCTCTCTCAGGGCCTTGGCTTCATCTATGGCTTTTTGGAAAGGGTTGGATTCTAGAAATATTCTAAAAGCTGCTACTTGGTCTTCTGTACATACTTTTACAAAGCACTATAAGTTTGATTTCCTCTCTAGCTCCAGATAAAGCTTTGATAGGACCATTCTCCAGGGGTTCCTGGACTCTCTTCCATTCATCTCCCAAATGTAATTAGTTATGGTCATCTGTCCGTATAGTTAAGGCTGCTAAAACTGTGATCAGTATGATGAACATAGACAGTAGTGTAAGTTGAATTTACCATAACAGTAGATGTTAGAATGATCACTGCTCCATCCCCTCCATTCCCCTTCTTTTTGGTATGCTTTTTGTGCCATGGTCTAGACATTTATGTTTTGTTGTTCCTAGCATAGTCCTTTATGAGCTCATCCTTCCCCATATTGCTAAGGCTACTGCAGCAGTGATCATTCAAACATCTGTTATGATAAGTTCAGCTTACAGAACTGTACTGTCCTCTTGACACCACTGGCCAGACTCCACATGAGGAAGATTCAGTGGTACTTAAAGAATTACTGGAGCCAGCACCTGCTCCCCTTGGAGTTCCCAGATACTAGTGCAGGATTTTTTAAGATGAGAATTACAGTGGTGCAGAGGGGTCAGATGTCTCTTAATCCAGACCTGCCTTTCTCCCTCCAGACCACAGTTCATTCAGTCCAGATTGACTTGTTAGAGTTTGTACAGGAATCAGTGTACAGGCAAGTTCTAGTTCAAGTCAAATAGGGTCTTTCGGACAATGCAAAGTACGTAAACATCATAGACATGTTAGTAATGATTCATACCTGTACTTCAACTCTTATGGTCTCCAGGTCCTGTTTTATTGATCACAGACAACACCACAGTTATGTGGTACCTGAACGAACAAACGAACAAGGAAGGGTACAAAGTCATATCTTCTTTGTTAGCTGGTTGTGATGGCCTGGGAGATGGTCTTACAACATTCTCTGATGCTTCAGGCCTCTTAACCCCATCAGAGCAAAACCTATTGGCAGACTGATTAAGCAGATACCAGACAATCCCTTTCAAGTGGAAACTTAGGACAGAGGTCTGTCTGGATTTGGTGTTGATGTGGGAAAAAGATTGAATGGTTCTATTTGCCTCCTTTCAAAACAGACAGATGGGAAAATTCTGTTTGAGACATCCTCACAGCTATTCTTGGAGGGCAGACATTGTTTCCCTTGGACAAGATTGTTCCTACATTTCCACCTATTCTCAAGGTACTTCTGAAGATTCAGAAAAAATTACAAAAAAGTCATTGGGGTGACCTTCTTTTGGCCTAAGAAAGTTGTTTCTGCATTTTAATTTAAGAGGCCAAGGGCAGTTTCCACATGTTTCTTTATACTCTGGATCTCCTTGCACAGTGCTTGGGTGACTGGTGCACCCTATCTTAGAGTATTTTCTACTGACAGCCCAGATGATGCTATCTTGATACCTTTAAGGCACTGGTTCCATGACAATGTGCAGCAGGTATTGAAGGAAGCAAGAAAACCTGCAACTAGAAAATCTTTTTACAAATGGAATAGGATTTCTACATTATATCTAACCAATATTTTAAGCCCTTGATATGATGGTAACCCCTATCATTTTAAAATATTAGTGTGAGCTACTCAACAACGGCTTATTTTATGCATCTATAAACGTGCATCTTGAGGCCATCTCAACCTGTCTGCCAATGGATCACCCTCTTCTGTCTCTCTCTGAGGTCTGACAGTTTATGAAAAACTGTGTTGCACCTGAGATCTTCTGAAGAGCAAATTCCTCCTCCTTGGGATCTCAACTTTGTTCTTGAAAAATTGACTTTATCTCCTTTTGAACTTGCCATTCAAGCTGATTTGAGGCTCATCATTTGGGAAACTATTTTGCTTATTGCTCTGACATCTGCAGTGTGAGTTTCTGAGCTGCAAGTTGTTACGGTGGGCCAACTTTATCTAGTTTCCACAAGGACAGGATTGTTTTACTCACTAATCCTTCTTTTATGCCACAAAATGGTTCCAAATGTACCCTGAATCAAGCCATCAGTCTTCCAGTTTTCTTTCAGGAACCTAAAACAAGAGAGAGAAGATTCTGCTTACCTTGGATGTGTTATAGGCAGCTCATGTACTATCTTGACAGAACTAAGCACCTTAGGAAAGCTTAATAATTTATTTCCTGTTTTTGAGCTAAGTTTATCAGTTGTCTTCTGCTGCTGTTGTTTGTTACTCCCACCACAGTAAATATATTCCATAACCTTAGTCTCTTCGGTGGCATATTGAAAAGGAGTGGACTCTAGAATCATTATAGAAGCAACAGTCTGGTCCTGTGTTCATACCAGTACTACAAATTTGATTCTTTCTCAAGTTCTAGAGCAGGCTTTGCCGGGACTGTTCTGCAGGTGCTCCTGTATCCTTATCCTCCTTTTTCCCAGGTAGGGTAAGCCCTGGGAATCTACCATGTGAGGCAGTGGGAAATTCAAACATGTATTGTTACCCTGCAGGTAAGTAGCACTTACACAGCTGTACTATGTAGCTTTTGGTGGTTGCATGTTTAAGATGTTCATAAAGTTTGTGGTGCATATTTGAGATATTTGGGAAGCGCTTGCAGAATTAATTAACTCTACTGTGGGAGCATCCCTAATCAGCTCTTACATAGGGCCATCATCATCATCATTACATGTCCTGATGTTAAGTTGTCAATCTCGCCTTCATTCTTGCTGGATGGATCGACTCTGACTCGGCCACTTACTAAAGCTCGAGAGCTTATTTTACCGGCTCGAGGCAACCCTATATCCCATGATGCTAGGCAATAACTCCCCAGATCTCGTTTGCCGCTTTCGCTTGTGAGGTGCCTTTTTTTACCGGCTCCTGGTAAGTCTTAGATTTAGTGTTCAGTCACCTTTTTTGAGAAAAAAAAATTCTACCTAGTTATTTCTTTCATAGTTAATTAACTACCCTTAACTTTATTACTATTTATACCTTCCCTTTTTTATCCCTTATATACCTCCCCCTCCACTTTTAGGTTAGGCCTTAAGCCTGCCCCTTTCCTGTTTTTTCTTAGGGATCCTGTGGAGTGTTTGGGTGTGTCAGTATCCCTATTAATATTTTATTGTTAAATTATAATTTTTGGGAGTGTGTGTGTGTGTTTTTCTGTTACTTTTGGTAACCCTCGACACTGTTATGTCGAAGGAACCTAAAGAAGCTAAGGTCTCAGGCTTTAAGAACTGTGACTCGTGCTGTCAGAAAATGTCTCTGACAGACGGTCACACTTCTTGTGTTTACTGCCTGGGACCCCTGCACCTGCAGGACTCTTGTTCAGTATGTCATGCATTCAGTCCAAGAGTCCTGCAGGAGCGCAGGAATAAACTGATACTTAGGGGCTTGTTAAAGCCCGAGGGCTCCCCGACTAAGTCTGTGTCGGGGAGGCCCTCGAAGCCTGCAAAACCGTCGGCTCCAAGTACTAAGCCTTCAGCTGCTGGCTTCTTGTCTGTGCCTAGATCGGCTCCGGCTGGAGCCGATCCCCTTGAGTCACAAGTTCCGGTCTCGGCACCACTCGGTGCCGATACCTCTGAGCCCTTGCTTGTACTGTCGGCTCCGGCCGGAGCCGACGTGTCTTCGGCTCCGTTGGCTACATCTAAGAAAAGGTGGAGATCCCCTTCATTGGAGACTCACCATTCGGCTCCGAGATCTCCCCTGCTCTCGGAGCGGAGCCATCGGAGCCGATCTTCTCGGTCGTCCAGACTTTCAGATCACGACCTTGAGAGAGTGGTAAGTAGGCTATTAAAGTCTCAGGCATTGGCCCAGATGATCTCTAGCCTGTCTCATCAGACGGTGGCTATTTCGACTACACCTGTTTTTCCTCCTTTGACTCTCCCTCAGAGTTCGGAGCCGGAGCTCCTCGGAGCCGTGACTGTTCCGGCATCAGAGCCGATACCTCCCCCTTCGGCTCCTTCGTCTTCCGCTCCGATCTCCTCTTTGATACCTTCATTGGAGGGATCCGGGCACCTGATCTCTCTCGTCGGCTCCGCGGGGGCAAGTGGCATCGGACCATTGTCCGACCCCGTTCTCCCTCTCGGAGCGTCGGCGCTGGTGAGTTCGGCCCCATCGGCCTCGGAGCCTTCCCTATCGATGCGGCCTGGGGTTCCTACCTCTTCGGAGCGGGGGCCCTCTGGCCTTTCTGATGGGGGAGTCTTCGAGGTGATGAGCGTACTAGCCCCAGGACTTAGTCAATGGTCAGCTCCATCAGCTCCTCCCACTACAGTGCCTGCTGATGTCTCTTCTCACTCTCTTGCTCCCGGACCCAGAGATCCAACGCCTCAGGTTTCCCCACTGGGAATTTCTTCCTCTTCCGAGGCTTCTCCTGACCTGTCAGCGGAGCCTCCGCGTAAGAGGAAGCATGTGGACTCCCCAGAGTGTATTACATCTGACACCGACTTGGATGAGTCGGAGGGATCCCCAAAGTCCCCCTCTGAGGATGTTTCTTTCTCAGACATCCTGAAAATCCTGAAGCAGAGGGGGAACTGGTCTTCCCTTAATCCTTCTGAGGACAAGTCGGTGTACCTGGAGGCGTTCGGTTCTCGACCCTCCACCTCCTGGGTGTCTCCGCCTTTCGACCCCCTTATGGAAGTAGTGGCTCGGAAGGCGTGGTCGGCCCCGGATTCGGTGGAACCCACCCCTCGGAGGCCATCTAAATTTATTACAGCACCAGTCGACAAGCAATTCCTGACAAAAGGTGTACCGGCGGATGCCATGGTGGTGGCTGCAGCCACCAAGAAGGAACTAGCTGATCCTTCAGTACCTGTCCATCCTCCTAATAAGGATTCTAGGACCATGGATAGGTACGGTAAGCGGATGTTTTCTTCACCGACCTTTGCCATGCGGTCGCTGAATTACCTATGTCACTTCACCCGCCTTCAGAGAGATATTCTCAACGAGTTGGGAGAAGTCTTACAGGATCCATCAGCTGCTGGGTCCCAGGATAAAATACACTCACAGCTTGGAACCCTGAACTCGATTGTTAACTCCTCCATGCATCTGATTTCATATGCAGCCGATAAAGCGAGTAGGGCCGCAGGCACAGGAGTGGACTTAAGGCGTCACTCCTAGATGCGGCTGTGTAATTTCGCGGACCCTTTCAAGGCGTCCTTCACAAATTCCCCTTTTGATGGTTCGGCTTTGTTCGGACCTCAAGTGAAAGACACCTTGACCAGATGCGAGCAAGATGGCAAGACTCTTTCTGCCGTAGGAGTCCGTTTCTCCACCCCTTCAAGACCATACCCTAAGGGTCAGAAGGGTGGGAAAATGTGGTTCCGCAAATCTCAAGGAGTCACGTCTGACGCAAGAGGTCAGTTTACCCCCAGAGGCAGAGGGGGTAACAACAACAGACGCTGCCCTAGGGGCAGAGGGGGTCCGCAAAACTGGGGTAGCAGGGAGCCTCTCTCTGACAAACCTTTTCAGCATCCCTGAGATGTTGCCCGATTGTCCACCTTCGGAGGCAGTCGGGGGAAGATTGTCGCTGTACCCAATAGCCTGGCTTTCCCTTACTCAAGACAAATGGATACAGTCGATCATATCCAAGGGTTACAAAATTCCCTTTATCCAAACCCCAATTCAACAAAAGGGAACCCTTCCAGACGTTCCACCCAGTCTAAGGGAACTAGCAGTATTAGAAATATCAAAACTGCTAGCAAAAAGAGCCATCCAGCCAGTCCCAGCAGACCAACTAGGATCTGGAATCTACTCAAGGTTCTTTTTAGTACCAAAAAAGACAGGGGACTGGAGACCAATATTAGATCTCAGCAAACTGAACAAGTTTGTAAAGAGAACAAGATTCCGGATGGTCACGCTACAGTCCATTCTGCCCTTTCTGGGCAAGGACAATTGGATGTGCTCCATGGACCTTCAGGATGCGTACTATCACATCAAAATTCACAGGCGCTCCAGAAGGTTTCTCCGCTTTCGGCTGGGGGCCAGTCACTACCAGTTCAGAGCCCTGCCCTTTGGTCTCACTACAGCCCCCAGAGTGTTCACCAAATGTATGGCAGCGGTTACGGCTCACCTGAGATGACAAGGATTCCAGGTGTTTCCATATCTAGACGACTGGCTCCTCACTGCCACCACCAGGCATCAACTTCTCCAAGCCGCGGCTTACACCATTCACATTTGCAGAGGGCTAGGAATCTCTATAAATTTCGAAAAGTCTGCCTTGTCGCCTTGCCAGTCTATTACCTTTATAGGCGCCAACTTGAACACCGTACAACTTTCAGCAAAGTTAACAGACCAAAGAGTCTTAGATATTCAAAACCATGTCCAAATTCTTCTTCAGAGCGACAAAATTCAGGCCAGGTTTGTCCTGAAAGTATTGGGTCTTATGGCAGCCTCCATAACACCTCTTCCCCTTGAACATTTTCACATGCGTCTTCTACAGTGGATGCTGTTCGCCCAATGGTCTTTTCAGCAACTCCCCATGAACCACAAGATCATGATAACTCAAACTTGCAAAAGTCATCTGTCCTGGTGGATATTGTCCCCTCAAGTCCATCAGGGCAGACCCTTTGTTCCTCCTCCCCCGGTCGCCACGGTCACATCGGACGCCTCCCTGATCGGGTGGGGGGGACATTTTCAGGGCAGGATGGTCCGTGGCACTTGGCAACCTTTCGAGGGCCACCTGCACATAAATGTCCTAGAGATGAGAGCAGTGCTTTTAACGTTGCAAGCCCTTCACGACTCTCTTCCCCTAGGAACTGTTGCAATTCAAATGGACAATATGTCCGTAATGTGGTACATCAACAAGCAGGGCGGTACATCAACAAGCAGGGCGGAACCAAGTCCTATCCCCTGTGTCGAGAGGCACTCAGACTTTGGCAATGGGCGATCTCCTCTCAGCGGTTTCTGATAGCAACGCATATCCCCAGGAAGTCCAACTTCATAGCGGACAGGTTGAGCAGAGCCATACTCATGCCGCACGAGTGGTCTCTCAAACAATCGGTAGCGGAAGAGATTTTTCAGAAGTGGGGTCTTCCTTGCTGCAATCTTTTTGCTACATCCGAAAACAGCAAATGCCCCGACTTCTCCACCCTCTTCCCCCTTCCAGGCCATCCCCTCAGAGATGCTCTTGTCCAAGATTGGCCTCGGGGACTTCTCTATGCCTTTCCACCTTTTCCTCTAATTCCACAAGTAATTCTGAATGCAACCGCCTTGAGAGCCAAGTTGATTCTCATTGCCCCTTATTGGCCTCGACAGATATGGTTTCCGTTCCTACATCATTATCTTTTGGTGCAGCCTTGGCATCTGGACCCAGCTCCAGATCTGTTGACCCATCAGTCGGGGCAGCTGCACCAATCCCTACATTCTCTCAACCTCACTGCTTGGTTGCTCCACTTCCGTCCTTAGCCAGGCTTCCTATGATTTCTAATCCTGTCCGGGATATCATAGTAGCTTCCCTTAAATCTTCCACCAGAAAGATTTACACTAGTAAATGGAAATATTTCTCCTTCTGGGCAAAGGCAAGGAGTATAGATCCTTTTACTGCCCCAATTCATTCGGTCTTAGACTTCCTAGCCGAAATTTTTCATTCAGGGTCTTCTGCCTCTACAGTAAAGGTTCAGTTGGCAGCCATATTGAATTTTCATACAGGCTTATTGGACCACAATATCATGTCCAATAAGCTTTGCAAAGCCTTCCTTAAAGGTGTATTTTTACTTAGGCCTCCGATCAAAGATCCTCCACCTCAGTGGGATCTTAATTTAGTCTTAACATCCTTAATTCTCCCCCCCTTTGAACCTGCGGTCTCCTGTTCATTGAAATTTCTTTCATAGAAGACACTTTTCCTAGTCGCCATTACTTCTGCTAGGAGAGTATCAGAGCTTCATGCCCTCTGCATTCATCCTCCCTACTTAATCTTCCACAAAGACAGAGTTTCTCTAAGGACTAATCCATCCTTCTTACCCAAGGTGGCTTCGAAGACAAATTTGAATCAATCAATTGATCTCCCAGTTTTTTTCCCAAACTATACTAATAGAGCGGAGCAAAAGCTACATTATCTAGATGTTCACCGCCAGCTCCGGTACTATCTGGATAGAACTAAACAAATAAGGAAATCTGATCAACTGTTTTTATCGTATACAGAAAATAAGAAAGGCCGTCCTGTTTCCAAGGTAACCCTATCTAGATGGTTGTCTTCTGTGATTACATCTATTTATCAACTCAGAGGCAGGGAATTATCTTCTAAGCCAAAAGCCCATTCAACTAGAGCACTAGCTACATCTACAGCTTTTCAAGCTAGACTACCAATAGACACTATCTGTGCGGCAGCTACATGGGCCTCTCCTCATACCTTTGTTTCGCATTACAAATTGGACATGGCCTCCAGGGACAGAGCAACATTTGGTTCCACCATTCTTAAGAGTCTGTTCCAATAAGCCACCCAGGATGAAGGTGTTAGGGACGCGGTCCCATCCAGCAAGAATGAAGGCGAGATTGACAACTTAACATTGAGAAGATATGTACCTACCATAACGTTCCATGTTAGTTGTCTTGTCTCGCCTTCTTTCTTGCATCCCACCCAGCATCCCCCTAGCCTGGACAGACCGAGAAGATCTTCCCTTCTTTGAAGGGTCCTTTTATTCCTTTGTTCACTATCTAGGTGTCCTAGGATATATATATAGTGTAAATAATTATCTTTGGAGGTTTTTTATTCCTCCTCCTTCCAGTTGGAGGATTTTGTTTTATTGGCCTATGCTAGGTTTTTCAGCTTCCAAACGAGATCTGGGGAGTTATTGCCTTGCATCATGGGATATAGGGTTGCCTCGAGCCGGTAAAATAAGCTCTCGAGCTTTAGTAAGTGGCCGAGTCGGAGCCGAGGATCGGCTCCGAACCCATCCAGCAAGAAAGAAGGCGAGAGAAGACAACTAACATGGAACGTTATGGTAGGTACATAACTTCTCATTTCTTTTCACTGCTGATGCATGTTGAGGATCCACATATTTTTTACATTGATTTGTGCCTCTAAGGAATGTGCCCTTTCTATCTCCCATGAATGCTTTGAGAAACATTTCAGCATGATTTGGGTTGCCTTCAATTCCTATGGTTTTTATGGAATAGACATTGTTTCTTTCCAAGTGGAATCTTTACTTTTCCATGACTTTATTTTAACAAATGTTTCCTTGAAATTTGCCTTCCTTTGTGTAATGTGGGGAATCCTTGAGTTTTTCCAATGGTTGTTTTGTCTATGCAGTGATCTGATACTTTGTTTCATCAGGTCACTGTTAAGTTAAAGATTATGTTGAAATACATAGAAATTGCACTATTGTGAAGAATACACGTGTGTTGTTTTCCTTACAGCTGTACAATACCAGAGTTAGTATTTTTAGGGTTGCACCTTCCCACAGTGGGGATTTAGAGGTACTTGACACCATAGAAACAGTATGTTCTATTTGGCATATTTTGTTTTATGCACCAACATTGTTGTACATTGTTTGCAGTTGTAGAGATTGTGGTAGTGGATATGTTTATTTGTTCTATTATTGTTGTGTGAGCTTCCAAACTGCAAATGACAGTGTACCATGATTTCATTATATAAAATTTCTGTGTATGCTTTTTTTTTATTTCTTTTTTTGCAGTTCTAGAAATGGTGGTTTTTATGCTGTTTAGAGGTGCAGGGATACGTGACACTGTTTATTTGCTTGTGTTTTATTCTGCTTTTGATTGATTAAGATTCAGTGATTTTGGGTTTGATGCAGCAAGTTCCCTTCAAATGCATTTGATTTGTTGCCATAAATGTATAATATATGTAAAATATAAGAACCTCTGCACCAAAGGTCCAGTTCACCAACCAACTTATATGAAAAAAACAAAGATCACTGGACCACCAGGCTGATAAAATGCAAATTGTTTACTAAAACAAAAACATAAAAACAGGTAAGCGCTTTGGAATTTACCCCTTCATCAGACAGTGCACTTTACAGGAGCCCCTGATTTGAATGAGGTTATTCCCATTAAGCCTGCCCTAAAGAAGAGGAGGGTTCAGTACTAAAGGAGGATTGGTCATTGTTTATTTAAAACTGAGCTTCAATGTAAAGTGCACTGTCTGATGAAGGGGTAAACCCGAAAGCATTTACCTGTTTTTATGTTTTTGTTTTAATACACGGTTTGAATTTTATCATCCTGGTGGTCCAGTGATCTTTGTTTTTTCATATAAATGTATAATGTGTCAGTACCAGTTTTTAGTGGGCACTGTAAATGATTCAGCAATAGTCTGACTACTTTTAAGAAAATAGAGCTTTCATTGAAGCATCCCACTCTTCTGAACTCGTGCAGTTTCAGGGTTACCAGTGCTACCAGCAGTTGTCTTTATGACTAAAGGAATTGACATTAATAATCTTGTAATGAGTAAGAATTTTCCTTCTGTTCAGCATTAAAACATTTTTTTTACACAGACTTCATTTTTAAGAAGATTTTCGTGCTTTGGAAAGCAGCAGATTATTTTACCAGCAGGTGCTACCCTCATTTATTCAGGTTGCACTCTGATAGGCCTTTGAGTATGGTTATGCTGGCTTAATTGTGGGCTCAGCTGTGCTGACTCGTGTTCTAGATATCCAGACTACAATAGTTGGACAGAGCAATTAGGCCAAATTTCTTACTGATGTTCTGGCCAACTTAAATCAGCAAATCCCTTTAAAAACATCTTTATTGGAAGAAATCAGCAAACCTTTGAAATCCGAGGTCATCTGTTTGCAACAAGATACAACTTTAAACATCCCACCATGAGCTTGGAACTGTCATGAATATAGTTAACTTAATACGTGATATACTTCCAGCATACTCATTAACCAAAGGTGTTGGCTACGAAAACATTCATCGCTCATGATAACAGTCCATACGGTATGATGTCAAAAATACTTGTGCCATATCTTTTTAGTTTATGTATGGCTGCATAGTTGTTAATGTCACTCCTTTTTACATAGTCCATCCACCTCACCACTGCTTACAAGCATACATTACTGAATACATTTTTGATTGACAGTGTCATACTGAACTTTCTTTAATCAGCCCAGCAGCTTCCGTCCTGTTCACCTCCTTTAAAAATGATGATGACTTGAATAATAAACTAGTTGAATATCACCTGCACCATACTCATGATAATCCTTAAAGATACTAAAGTTTAATTCATCTTATCATTTAACATTTTATTTCTGATACTAACTGTAGATACGTGTGTGTATATGTACCTTTAAGAAGCTGTCCAAGGGCTTGCACACGTGTGTAAATATTGAGCATATGCGAGCTAGACTGCCATTTTGTAGTAAGCTGTTGAGATATAAGCATGTATGTGTGTAAGGTCTGTTAGCTAGTTTGTATTTTATGATGCTGTTTTCCATCCTGATGTGTTTTTATGTATTAAAGTATCTAAATTAAATACCCAGCCTGCTTGACATCTATGTTGGAGAGAGATGAGTGACATGGTGTCAGAAATGGGATGTCTAATTGGTCATTTTGTCAGAAGCAGCATATCTGAAGGGCATGAAGTTAGAGGCGGCATGGCTAAAACGACTTAAGGCACTTGCTTGAAATTGGAGGAATATAAAGCAGTCAATCATCCCTAAAATGGTCATACTTTTCAAAACAGGTCAGAAATGAATTTCAGATATTAAAACTTGTTCAGCACTATTTTTTTTCATAAAATACGAAGCAAGGCATACAGAACATTCTAAATGATATTTGCTTAGACCAATATGTATGATATTGATAAAATATTCAAATTACTGCGGAAAATGTTTGAAATAAAGTCGGAATTGCATAAAATGAATAAAATAAAGGGAAACAAACACATTTTCGCAAAGCATGTATTTTTCTGTTAAGCAAAGATGTCCGAGTTATCAGATGTGTATAAAGTGTTTGCATGTTTGTGCAGTGTTACAATAATTTCAGAAAGGTACAGCCATTACAGGGTATATTTCACAGAATACAGCCATTACAGAGCATATTTCACAAAGTACAATATTTCAAATAGTTTATTGTGCATTTGAGTGTTATTACAAGCTCACAGAGCAGTTTGTTCATACATAATTAGAAGGGCCATATTTTCAGTGTGTTTGTGTATACTTTGTGAGCATGGCAGATGGATTTCGAAAACACAGTGCATTTGTATTTGACAGTAATATTGCTGAGAACTGGAGAGTATTTGAGCAGGAGTACAACATTTTCATATAGGCTGCTGATAAAGATGACTGTACAAAGGCATTTGTTCTACTTAATATAGCTGGGTCAGAAGCCATAGAAAGGGGAACATTCATTTGGTATGCACCTGCTTTTTATATTGGAGAGGGGGAAAACCATCATATTGTTGTTCAGGCTGAGTCAAGGGAGGACCCACAGTGCTTGAAATGTAAATTTAGAGAAATGTGTAACCCCCAGACAAATGTTACAGTGGAAAGGCACTTATTTTATACAAGGGATAAAACGCCTGGTGAAACTTTTGCAGCATATATAACTGACTCTAGAAATAAAGCTAAAATGTGCAGATTTGGTGAATTAAGGAATGAGTTGGTAAAGGACAGACTTGTGTGAGGTATTAAAGATGATGCTGTGAGAAAGATTTTGCTTTGTGACAGTGATGTAACATAGAATAAGGCCATTGACATTTGTCAGATGTACGAGCTCACAGAAAAGCACACAAATATGCTTACAAACGAGAATAGCTCTAGCAGGTACGGTGATAAAGCTCTTGTTGATAATATGCAGCACATAGTTAAAAGAGAATGACCCAAGCACATGGCAGTAACTGTAGCCCCTGTAGCACTCACTGGTAAACCCCAGAACTTTCCAGCAAATTCTAGAGTTCCCACAGTCTCAGTGAAGCATAAGAGTGAGTCAGCAAACTCAAAGCATGGGCCCCCACCCAGTTTCATTGCCACCTTTCGTAATTTTGGTGGAAGTCATGAATCTAAAAGGGAAAAATGTTTAGCTTTATGTCAGCAGTGCCACAAATGCAATAAATGGAATCATTTCAAAAGGTTTTGCAAATCAAAAGGCCCACATTCTTTTATTAAAAGGGAACATTTTAAGAAACGAGTTGATCAATTAGAAAGCTGCAACCGTACTCTTTATGTGGATGGTGTGTCAGTGCTTCATGAAACAGTCAATGCAGTAGATTTAAGAGCAAAGAATGAGGTATTTTGTACGGGTCAATATTACTACAGTGAACGCTTAAATGTTCGAATTTGTAAAGGTCGACCTTTACAGATCAAACACTTAAACGTTCGAAATAGTAAAAAAGTATATAAAAAAAAAAACAAATATGTAGAAAGGGTTTAGGCAGGGTGGCAATCCCTCCTGCACACCCCCCACACCCCCTGCTACTTAAATATACCAACTCAGAGATTGCACTTCAGTGAACTACAGTGTGGAAATGGGAAATTTCCCATTCCCTACACTTTAGAGTGATCTTGGAGTTGGTATATTAAAGTAGGGGGGTGTGAGAGTTGCAGGGGAGCTTGCCCTCCTGCTTAAACCCTTCATTTTTTATTTATTTTTTTTTGTGTGTATTTTTTTTTTTCAATTTTGTAAAAATTCGACCGCTTAACTGTTCGATCTCTAAAGGTCGACCTTTAGAGATTCGAATATTTAAGCGGTTGTGCATCTAATATAGACCATTTTGTACTGTCCGGATAAATGGAAAACCCATAGAGCTCAAAGTTGATATAGGTTCCAAGTGCAATGTTATGTCAGTAGAAATATTTGCTAGAGTGTGTCATGGTGAAAGGCTTGATTTGGGAAGGTGGCAAAGCTTGTTGCTTATGGAGGTGAAGAAATTCAGACTGAAGGCTCAGTATTGCTTTTATGTTACGTGCTGGAAGATGCCATGACTTGTTATTTTATGTGGTCAATATTCATGTCCAGTCATTATTATGGCTCAGAGACAGTTTAAAAAATGGGACTACTTTCATTTAACAAGGAAGTCCATCAAGTTAGCTTAAAAGACCACTACTCTTATTTCGCCCAGTAAATTTTTTCTACCTATGCTGATCTTTTCAAAGATAAATTAGGTAAACTTTCAGTTGTGTACACCATGAAGTTAGACCCAGAGGTCAGTCCAGTTATCAGGCCAGCAAGTAAAGTTCCATTAGCCATGCAGGACAGTCAAAGCCAAGCTAGATAAAATGTCTCAACAAGATTCGATTTGTCCAGTTGAAACTCCAATTGAATGGGTATCTTCAGTGGTGGTAACTCATAAGAAAAGCTCAAATGACATCAGAATATGTATTGTCCCATGAGATTTGAACAAAGTGCTAAAAAGACTTCATCATCCAGTTGCCACAGTCGAAGAAGTCATAGCCTTGATGCCAAATGACACTATTTTTTCTGTTTTAGATGCAAGGAGTTCATTTTGGCAAATGCAGCTTGATAAAAAATCCTCATTGCTCACTACGTTCAGTACTCCCCTTGGCAGGTACAGATTTTTGAGAATGCCATTTTGGATACATTTTGCATGTGAAGTCTTTCAGCTTGCAATGGAGAAAATTTCTTCTGGATGTCCTTGTGCTTTTATCATAGACGACATATAGGTAGGAGGTCATGATGAAGCAGAGCATGACAGAAACCTCAAAAAAGTTGTAGAAAGGGCATGTCAAGGGTATCTTAAGCTCAGTCCACATAAGTGCAAATTCAGGGTACAAGAAGTTACTTATGTTGGTCATTTATTTACTAGTACAGGTCTACAGCCAGACCCTTCTAAACAAACAGCCATTTTCGAGATGTCAGCTCCAGACAATGTTCAAGCCCTGCAGCGGTTTCTTGGCATGGTCGCCTATCTAGGCAAGTTCATTCCAGAGTTGAGCCAACTATCAGCATTGCTCAGAGAGCTGACACATAAAGATGTATCCTGGTCTTGGTTAGAACAACACCAGAGAGCATTTGATGTCTTGAAACAGAGAATTGCTAGCCCACCAACTCTCAGATACTATGATGTTCACAAGCCAGTTACACTTTCCCATGATGCTTTGAAATTTGGTCTTGGTGCAGTCATTCTACAAGAGGATCAACCTGTTGCCTATGCATCGAGAACTCTTACCCAAACAGAGATGCAATATGCCCAGATCAGGGAGCTTTTGGCATTTTTTTTGCATTGTTGAAGTTCCATGATTATGTTTATGGTAGACCTATCCAAATCAAAACAGACCACCAACCTTTAGTCACTATCTTGAGAAAACCTATGCATTCAGCTCCAGCCCGACTGCAACGCATGATGCTGAGATTGCAAAAGTATAATTTCAATCTGGTCTACAAGAAAGGCAGAATTCTTTATCTTGCTGATATGTTATCCAGATCCCCCAGAAACACCACAGAACAGCATGAGAATGAGAACCTTGATTCTGAAGTCATGGAAGTCAGAAATTTTTCTTCCACATGTCTTGATGAGCTGAGATCACACAGCCACAGATCCAGTTTTACAAAGGCTCAACCAGTTCATCAATCAAGGATGGCCGTCAAAGCAATCTAGTTTACCTCAAGAAGTGCAACCTTATTTTTCATACAGAGATGAGATTTTGTCTGACAAAGCTATCATTATGAAGGGTCTGAAAGTAATTGTTCCAAAGTCCTAGCAACAAGAGTACATTAGCATCTTGGATTGTGGTCACCCAGGAGTCGATTCTACCAAAAGAAAGGCAAGAGGGCTACTATTTTGGCCTTCTGTGTCACAAGACATTGAGAGAGCACTTTCATCTTGTTCCATGTGTAATAGTACAAAGCCACATCAACAGAAGGAATCACTTCAGCTCAACTAGATTCCTGAACTAAGTCAAAGTAAACTTTATTGTCATTCAGAAATCATATAAGTGTAAAAACTGAATGAAATTCCATGTCTCCAGACTCAATGTGCAGACAACATATACACTATTTTCACAGATATTTTCACATATAACACCTAGCTGTTACATCATGGACATGCAGCTAGACATACTAGTAGTATTGTACATAATTGGAAACACATTTTAACAATTTTTGAAATGAACACTTACTTGCATGAGACTTTAGTATTACACAGGTACTTAGTTAAGACATTGCATTGATGCTTGCACAGAACGAGTTGAGTATTGCACTGTAAACATTAAAAGAGTATTGCACTATGGACCTTAGAGTATGAGTTAATTTATGAATTTTTAACGTATTGCACTGAAAGAAGAGATATTTTACTGCATTGCTACTGCCCTAGATGGCCTATAAGTTACACTCATGGTGAATATTGCACTAAGTATTAAATGAGACTGGTAACCAGATTAATGCACAATTTGAGACAGTTTCTGCTGACCCAGTTGGACATCATGGAGTGTAGTGGTTACTAGAATTCAGCAGCCTGATGGCATTAGGGAAGAAGCTGTTCCTGAGTCTTGTAGTTCTGCATTGTATGCTTTGGAAGGGCTTTCCAGATGATAGATGCAGTAACAGTCTGTAGGCAGGGTGAATGCAGACTTTAATTATTCCTCTGGCCCTGCTAAGACATCTGGATAAGTACAAGTCATGGAGTGATGGTAAGGTGGTCTTGATGATCCTCTCGGCTGTCTTCATCACTCTCTGGAGGGATTTGTGCTCAAAGGTAGAGCAGCTTCCATACCATAGTATGAGGTTGTTCATCAGGATGCTTTCTATTATACCTCTGTAGAAGGTAGTGAGAACTGTTGATGGGAGATTCGCTGTCCTCAGCCTTCTTAAAAAGTGCAGTCTCTAGTGCGCTTTCTTGACTGTGACATTTGTATTTGTGTTCCAAGACAAGTCCTCATCGATATACACTCCCAGAAACTTAGTGCTTCTGACTCTTTCCACTGTTTCCCCATTGACAGTGAGGGGAGAATGTTCCTTGCAAATTTTCCTGTAGTCTACAATTATCTGTCTTGTCTTGTTCACAATTAGTGCTAAGTTGTTATTTCCACACCAGGTAATCAGTTGTTCCACCTCATCTCTATATGGTGTTTCATCGTCAGTACTGATGAGGCCCATCACCGTTGTGTCATCAGCAAACTTAATGATATGATTTGTATTGTAACTGGCTGTGTAGTCATGTGTTAACAGCTACCTTGGACCAACTACCTTGGTCGTCGGTGGCTGCGGACAATTTCAAGTGCAATGGTCAACATTATTTGGTATTAGTAGACTCCAACTGGTTCAAGATTCACCTACTTCCTAACCTAGCATCCAGTACTGCCATTACTAAGATGAAGTGTCATTTTGCAGTCCTTGGAAGTTTACACAAAGTTATTTCTGTCAGTGACACACAGTTTACAAGACAACAGTTCACAAGATTTCCTGAAGAATGGGACTTTACTCATATCACTAGTAGCCCAGGGTACCCACAGGAAAATGGTTTGGCAGAAGGTGCAGTTCAAAGTGCAAAACAGTTACTTGAGAAGTCCAAACGAGATAATAGTGATGTTTTTGTGAATCTCTTGAATCTCAGAAATGTTCCTCGTGATAAGCATCCTGGTTCACGTGTTCAGAGAATTCTGTCGAGACAAACGAGAACCACATTACCAATCAGTAGTCATTTGTTGGTTCCATGTGTTAAGGACGACAGGTCAGTGAAAGCCAATCTGTTGGAGAAGTGTTTAACCCAGAAGTCCTACTGCGATAAGCCCAGCAAACTGCTCAGTCCATTACGAGAAGAAGTGGTAAGGATGCAAACGTCCAAAGGTTATGACCGGATTGGTGTTGTGAAGAATATTTGCCCAGAGCCGAGATCATACATTGTGGAATCACAAGGAGCAGTCTTCAGATATAATTGGAATCATTTGAGACCGGTGTCCAAGCCTATACCACAGCACATAGCCTGTGAGAAAGACTCTTTATCTCAGAGTGAGTTGTCCAGTGTACCAGTTCTTGCGAAAGTTTCAGAGGACATTCCAGTTCCTGTGACGAATTTAGACGTTCCTGATACGAGTTGCGCACTGCAGACTGTCCCGGTTGCTAAATTTGGTCTAGACTGTTATGTCACGAGATATGGTTGCATCTCTAAACCGTGTAACAGATATGAAGCAACGTGGACATGAACATTGTGTTTTGTTTCTAATGTCTCTAATAATGCATGTCTAACTCTGATACTCTTTTTACAAAGGACATTCTTTTTAAGAGGGAGGATGTAGATCTGTGTGTGTGTGTGTGTGTGTGTGTGTGTGTGTGTGTGTGTGTGTGTGTGTGTGTGTGTGTGTGTGTGTGTGTGTGTACCTTTAAGAAGCCATCCAAGGGCTTGCATAAGTGTATAAATACTGAGCACATGCAAGCTAGACTGCCATTTTGTAGTACGTATTTGAGATGTAAGTATGTATGTATGTAACGTCTGTCTGTTAGGTAGTTTGTTCATATGTTATGATGCTGCTATCTATCCTGATGTGTTTTTATGTATTAAAGCATCTAATTGAAATACCCCGCCTGCTTGTCATCTATATTAGAGATGAGCAGCACTAACCTTTCTCACTCTATTCTGACACCTTTTCTTCACTCTTCTTGTGAGTGTTCAAAAGTACAGTTGTCTATTGTATCTAATATTCTGTTGTCTTTACACTGTCAAGCCAAATTTGATATATTCATTTTTTATATACTACATGTATATATTGTTTTGGCATTCAGTCAGTATATTATGTCAAGTATCTGTTGTGCTTACACCCAGTCTGAGACTGAAATAGGCCCACTGGGATTGATGCTGTATCCCATTTAACAAACTCAAATAAGTAAATATTCCAGTCATGATCGCAAACTACTAATCAAAAAATTGTATTAAGGTATTTGCCTGTGTCAATCCTATTGCTCCCTGTGGAAGCTTTTCCCCAGGTAATATGATGCTAGCAGTCTGAAGAATAGTCTGATACATTGAGCACTACCAGTGGAGTGGACAATATTTAAAATAAATAAATAAAACTGTCATCACCTCTCCCCTCTACCCTGCAAGTATTTGAAGTTATTAACATATTAAATATTTGGAGTGGATCTACTTTGAAATTCCAATGCCTATATAACCAGTGTTCATTTACACACACCCCCATACCCGATGGAAGCAGAGCATGACAGAAACCTCAAAAAAGTTGTAGAAAGGGCATGTCAAGGGTATCTTAAGCTCAGTCCACATAAGTGCAAATTCAGGGTACAAGAAGTTACTTATGTTGGTCATTTATTTACTAGTACAGGTCTACAGCCAGACCCTTCTAAACAAACAGCCATTTTCGAGATGTCAGCTCCAGACAATGTTCAAGCCCTGCAGCGGTTTCTTGGCATGAGTCGCCTATCAGGCAAGTTCATTCCAGAGTTGAGCCAACTATCAGCATTGCTCAGAGAGCTGACACATAAAGATGTATCCTGGTCTTGGTTAGAACAACACCAGAGAGCATTTGATGTCTTGAAACAGAGAATTGCTAGCCACCAACTCTCAGATACTATGATGTTCACAAGCCAGTTACACTTTCCCATGATGCTTTGAAATTTGGTCTTGGTGCAGTCATTCTACAAGAGGATCAACCTGTTGCCTATGCATCGAGAACTCTTACCCAAACAGAGATGCAATATGCCCAGATCAGGGAGCTTTTGGCATTTTTTTTGCATTGTTGAAGTTCCATGATTATGTTTATGGTGACCTATCCAAATCAAAACAGACCGCAACCTTTAGTCACTATCTTGAGAAAACCTATGCATTCAGCTCCAGCCCGACTGCAACGCATGATGCTGAGATTGCAAAAGTATAATTTCAATCTGGTCTACAAGAAAGGCAGAATTCTTTATCTTGCTGATATGTTATCCAGATCCCCCAGAAACACCACAGAACAGCATGAGAATGAGAACCTTGATTCTGAAGTCATGGAAGTCAGAAATTTTTCTTCCACATGTCTTGATGAGCTGAGATCACACAGCCACAGATCCAGTTTTACAAAGGCTCAACCAGTTCATCAATCAAGGATGGCCGTCAAAGCAATCTAGTTTACCTCAAGAAGTGCAACCTTATTTTTCATACAGAGATGAGATTTTGTCTGACAAAGCTATCATTATGAAGGGTCTGAAAGTAATTGTTCCAAAGTCCTTGCAACAAGAGTACATTAGCATCTTGGATTGTGGTCACCCAGGAGTCGATTCTACCAAAAGAAAGGCAAGAGGGCTACTATTTTGGCCTTCTGTGTCACAAGACATTGAGAGCACTTTCATCTTGTTCCATGTGTAATAGTACAAAGCCACATCAACAGAAGGAATCACTTCAGCTCAACTAGATTCCTGAACTAAGTCAAAGTAAACTTTATTGTCATTCAGAAATCATATAAGTGTAAAAACTGAATGAAATTCATGTCTCCAGACTCAATGTGCAGACAACATATACACTATTTTCACAGATATTTTCACATATAACACCTAGCTGTTACATCATGGACATGCAGCTAGACATACTAGTAGTATTGTACATAATTGGAAACACATTTTAACAATTTTTGAAATGAACACTTACTTGCATGAGACTTTAGTATTACACAGGTACTTAGTTAAGACATTGCATTGATGCTTGCACAGAACGAGTTGAGTATTGCACTGTAAACATTAAAAGAGTATTGCACTATGGACCTTAGAGTATGAGTTAATTTATGAATTTTTAACGTATTGCACTGAAAGAAGAGATATTTTACTGCATTGCTACTGCCCTAGATGGCCTATAAGTTACACTCATGGTGAATATTGCACTAAGTATTAAATGAGACTGGTAACCAGATTAATGCACAATTTGAGACAGTTTCTGCTGACCCAGTTGGACATCATGGAGTGTAGTGGTTACTAGAATTCAGCAGCCTGATGGCATTAGGGAAGAAGCTGTTCCTGAGTCTTGTAGTTCTGCATTGTATGCTTTGGAAGGGCTTTCCAGATGATAGATGCAGTAACAGTCTGTAGGCAGGGTGAATGCAGACTTTAATTATTCCTCTGGCCCTGCTAAGACATCTGGATAAGTACAAGTCATGGAGTGATGGTAAGGTGGTCTTGATGATCCTCTCGGCTGTCTTCATCACTCTCTGGAGGGACGTGCTCAAAGGTGAGCAGCTTCCATACCATAGTATGAGGTTGTTCATCAGGATGCTTTCTATTATACCTCTGTAGAAGGTAGTGAGAACTGTTGATGGGAGATTCGCTGTCCTCAGCCTTCTTAAAAAGTGCAGTCTCTAGTGCGCTTTCTTGACTGTGACATTTGTATTTGTGTTCCAAGACAAGTCCTCATCGATATACACTCCCCAGAAACTTAGTGCTTCTGACTCTTTCCACTGTTTCCCCATTGACAGTGAGGGGAGAATGTTCCTTGCAAATTTTCCTGTAGTCTACAATTATCTGTCTTGTCTTGTTCACAATTAGTGCTAAGTTGTTATTTCCACACCAGGTAATCAGTTGTTCCACCTCATCTCTATATGGTGTTTCATCGTCAGTACTGATGAGGCCCATCACCCGTTGTCATCAGCAAACTTAATGATATGATTTGTATTGTAACTGGCTGTGTAGTCATGTGTTAACAGCTACCTTGGACCAACTACCTTGGTCGTCGGTGGCTGCGGACACCAAGTGCAATGGTCAACATTATTTGGTATTAGTAGACTCCAACTGGTTCAAGATTCACCTACTTCCTAACCTAGCATCCAGTACTGCCATTACTAAGATGAAGTGTCATTTTGCAGTCTTTGGAAGTTTACACAAAGTTATTTCTGTCAGTGACACACAGTTTACAAGACAACAGTTCACAAGATTTCCTGAAGAATGGGACTTTACTCATATCACTAGTAGCCCAGGGTACCCACAGGAAAAATGGTTTGGCAGAAGGTGCAGTTCAAAGTGCAAAACAGTTACTTGAGAAGTCCAAACGAGATAATAGTGATGTTTTGTGAATCTCTTGAATCTCAGAAATGTTCCTCGTGATAAGCATCCTGGTTCACGTGTTCAGAGAATTCTGTCGAGACAAACGAGAACCACATTACCAATCAGTAGTCATTTGTTGGTTCCATGTGTTAAGACGACAGGTCAGTGAAAGCCAATCTGTTGGAGAAGTGTTTAACCCAGAAGTCCTACTGCGATAAGCCCAGCAAACTGCTCAGTCCATTACGAGAAGAAGTGGTAAGGATGCAAACGTCCAAAGGTTATGACCGGATTGGTGTTGTGAAGAATATTCGCCCAGAGCCCAGATCATACATTGTGGAATCACAAGGAGCAGTCTTCAGATATAATTGGAATCATTTGAGAGCGGTGTCCAAGTCTATAACACAGCACATAGCCTCTGAGAAACACTCTTCATCTCAGCGTGAGTTGTCCGGTGCACCAGTTCTTGAAAGTTTCAGAGGACATTCCAGTTCCTGTGACGAATTTAGACGCTCCTGATACGAGGCGCACTGCAGACTGTCCCGGTTGCTAAATTTGGTCAAGACTGTTATGTCACGACATATGGATGCATCTCTAAACCGTAACAGATATGAAGCAACGTGGACATGAACATTGTGTTTTGTTTCTAATGTCTCTAATAATGCATGTCTAACTCTGATACTTTTTACAAAGGACATTCTTTTTAAGAGGGAGGATGTAGATCTGTGTGTGTGTGTGTGTGTGTGTGTGTGTGTGTGTGTGTGTGTGTGTGTGTGTGTGTGTGTGTGTGTGTGTGTGTGTGTACCTTTAGAAGCCATCCAAGGCTTGCATAAGTGTATAAATACTGAGCACATGCAAGCTAGACTGCCATTTTGTAGTACGTATTTGAGATGTAAGTATGTATGTATGTAACGCCTGTCTGTTAGGTAGTTTGTTCATATGTTATGATGCTGCTATCTATCCTGATGTGTTTTATGTATTAAAGCATCTAATTGAAATACCCCGCCTGCTTGTCATCTATATTAGAGATGAGCAGCACTAACCTTTCTCACTCTATTCTGACACCTTTTCTTCACTCTTCTTGTGAGTGTTCAAAAGTACAGTTGTCTATTGTATCTAATATTCTGTTGTCTTTACACTGTCAAGCCAAATTTGATATATTCATTTTTTATATACTACATGTATATATTGTTTTGGCATTCAGTCAGTATATTATGTCAAGTATCTGTTGTGCTTACACCCAGTCTGAGACTGAAATAGGCCCACTGGGATTGATGCTGTATCCCATTTAACAAACTCAAATAAGTAAATATTCCAGTCATGATCGCAAACTACTAATCAAAAAATTGTATTAAGGTATTTGCCTGTGTCAATCCTATTGCTCCCTGTGGAAGCTTTCCCCCAGGTAATATGATGCTAGCAGTCTGAAGAATAGTCTGATACATTGAGCACTACCAGTGGAGTGGACAATATTTAAAATAAATAAATAAAACTGTCATCACCTCTCCCCTCTACCCTGCAAGTATTTGAAGTTATTAACATATTAAATATTTGGAGTCGATCTACTTTGAAATTCCAATGCCTATATAACCAGTGTTCATTTACACACACCCCCCCCCATACCCCCCTAGCTATATATACCAGCTCCGCGATTGCAGTACAGTGGAGAAAAGGGTATGTTGGACAAGTGTTTACTTGCCCTGGGAAAACGTCACAGTTCGGGTATTTAATCTTTAGCTATTTTCGTCTCGCGTAAATGATGTCAGTTATGTGGGTGTCAGGATTTCGAAGTAGACCCATTTGAAGTCCAGTCCATGCTTTTCAGCGTGACAGAATCTCTCTCACTTATTGTAGTTCATCTGACAGTCTAGCTGTGTGGAATATTATGACAATGAACTGCTCCCTGTGATACAAGATTAGACTCCTCACTTTTCATTTACTGTCTGTGTAACCTTGAACAAGTCACGTAACCAGACAGTGCTTTGACGCAGTTGGGAAATTGGGTTAGGTTTCTCAGTGTTCTCCTGGACTGCATGTCTGTTAACTACTTATGAACCAAGTAAACTAACTTATCCATTCATCTGCATCTCTGTTATTTTAACCAACATTTTCTGGTGTCACTCAGTCTGTAACACTTGTCCTTTTTTCAGTTCTTTTGTACTGTCTTGCTCAAAAAAGAGAAAGAAAACACATCATCTTAATATCAGTACTATCTTTGATTAACTGCAAGTCCAGTTGGTTAGTTAACAGTTAAATGTACCAAGCAGTTCAGATTTCTCTTTCAGAGAGAGAACTATGTGCATACATACTGTTTCGTTTTAAATCGCCATGGACTGTCTTAATGGAAAGATATAGAAACCCCATATTTTTCAGAGCAGAATGTATTTGCTAGCGTATTTGGTCCAGGTGGCTTAATGTAAACATCTTTTTTTTTTTTTTTTTTGCAAAACTCAATCCATTTCTCATAACAACCACCTAAAGTCACACTGCCAAAATGTTATGGCTACCATATGCATCCATTACTGACATAAATCTTTTTTTCAAATATCTAACAAATGCAGATTATTAAGGCTAGTAATAAGGCATGAAAGCTGTACAATCACAAACATTAAAGGCCAAAACAGTTTACTGCTAATTGTATATGTTTTCAGTTATTTTTTTTACAAATTTCCACATTTTTCTGAAGGACTGGGAGATGCAGGGTACACATCACTGGACCCTAAGGGTGATAGCAAAAGGGAGAAAGATAACTTTTTTAGTTAAAAATGTTGGCATTATCTTGGGCATAAAAGAGGCCTTTGCAGGACGGCAGAAACTGAGCAATTTATGTAATGTTGAAGTTAATGGCAGTCAAAGAAAGAAAGAAAGCATATTTAGTGTATAATGCATGAAAAACTTAATATCGTTAGTGTTCTTTTCTTTCAATGTGTGTGTACCTGTGTCATAAGTAAAAGTGTTTACAAAAAAAAAAAGGCTTAGCAGAAAGAGCTCTTGCCATTAAAGAAAACTCTGCAAGGCTCTGAGCACATAATTGCAAATTTATAGCAGGATTAATGGCTGCAAAATGAATGATTTTCAGTTTCAGAAGACGTTGACAGGTTAGAGTAGGCAAGTGAAAGGACATTTTTGTCACTCATTGCAACACAAACTTTGAATCCGTTAGAAGTATCACCGTTGTGGAAAAGTAAGATGAAGAAACTGTTTTAAGAACACTTAAGGTATGAGATGAACTGGAAGCTGCTTGGGACCTAGGCTGATGAAGCATAACATTGAAAAGGGTTGAATTAAGCAAATGAGAGACAGAGACTGATCTTGAGGTGATACTAAACTATTTTGGCACGCTAGTACAAAGTTCTGTTCCATTTGACCCTATAAGGTTTTCTAATAATACATTTTCTAATCTCCTACATGACTTTTAACTAGCGTGAGATAAACAGATCTCCAGCTTCTAGGCTAATAGACAAAACAGTAGCAAGGAAGGAAGGAAGCAATATTTGTCCTCCTTGCTGAATGAGCAAGTCTTGATTTGGAGAAAGTGCTAACAGAGACTATCACTGCTTTCTCAGTTGATGGAGAACACTGAAAATCAAACAAATCTCTTTCTGTCTCTCTCTCTCTCTCTCTCTCTCTCTGTACCCTCAGAAGAGCCCTTTGACCATAAGGATCAGAGAAAACATACAACACAACTTAAACCCGGTCAGACATTTTTGAAATTGAGTGTTGAGGTGTAATGTGAAAAAAGATGCTTCTCCAAAATACGACCACCCTTATAGCTCTTTATGTCATGAATTTATTTATTTTTTTTATTTATTTGTCTTTGTCTGGGAAAGACTGACTTCGAAAGCCCTTTTTCAATGGAGGCCTGGATAGAAAAGCTCCAGCAGATACATTTAAGATACTCATGCCAAAACAATTTATTTTTACAAAAATCCATTAAATAGATAGTTAAGACATCTAGATACAGACAAGTAATTGTATTTCTTCTGTGGTGGCATAACATGATATTAAATTCCAAGTATAAAACATTTAATATGCATACATTTAGTATGTTCGTGTGCAGTACATATGACAAGCAGACATTATATGTAAATTGTAAGACATGGCTAAGGGGGTTTCAGTGTGGATGTTAGGAATGAAACAGTAAGTAGGTAGATGATAGAGAAATCTAGGCGAGTCAGAAGCATTCAATATTTTATTTATTTTATTTTATTTTACATTTGTTGACTGGGATAGTCCAACTGGAGCCATGCCCATTTTCAGTGGAGGCTCGGGGAGATAAGCTCCAAGTTATCAGATACAATAATACAAGTAAAACAAGAGTACATAAGTAGTATTACCAACGAATACATAAACAGACATGAGATACACCTGGTTATAATCAGGAGAAAATTAACAAAAATAGTTAGTTAGGTTATTCACATTCATGTTGAGAGTTACCCGGCTTGTTGCAGTGGCAAAGCCAGTTAAATGCCATATGTTTGAGTTGATTTTTAAATTGTCCTAGGGAGGAGAGCAAAGTAATATCACCTGGAAGTAAGTTCCAGGCTCTGCCTGCGTTAAAAAGGGCATCTCCAACAGCGTTGTTGATTTTGATTGTCTGAATTAGAAGTTTGTTAGGATCAAGCAGTCTTGGATTGTTGTGGGGTGATAATATTTTGAAGGCCTGGTGTGTTATCTGGGTTATAGAGGATTTTATTAGCCATGATCAGCAGGTTATATTGGATGAGACTAGGAAGTTCTAGCCACCCAAGCTGTTTTTAGATTGATGCAGTGGTGTGTTTTAAAGGCATTCCAGTGGCATACCTGGCAATATGACTGTAACAAGTTGACAGTCTATTTAGTACAGATTTGTTTAGATTGGAGAGAAGGGAGAGGTGTATAAAAGTGTTGAGAGTAGATGAGAGCGAGCCATAGCCATCTTAGCTGGAGAGGTTAAGAAGGCTTTTATTCTATACAGTGACCCAAGTTTTTTATTGATGTTCTAGATTGTTTGATTTACATGTAGGTCAAACTTTTAGGTTATTGTCACCAACCACCTACCACCCAACACTACAACCTGTGAGAGATGCACTTATATAGCCAAACTGGAAGCAAAGCTCTCTTCACCCAAGACTGAACTAGACAGTCAAGAGGAGAAGTTAAACACTTGCACCACACCACACTCATCACATAGTCCCTCAAAGTCTACACCACCAAAACACACACACAGAAACACAAACACACACCTACATTCGCAGAGGCTCTCAATAAAAACCTGCCCAAGCATCAGGGACATCCAAAGCATAAACGCAAGCAAACCCACCACCCCAATCACAACTCCAAATGACACACAGCCCACAAACTCAGTGTGCCACTCAACCACAGCCCATAACAACGCATCAACACTCTAGTCATAGGTGACTCTATAGTCAGGCACACTGATGTTCCACTCACTAGACTAAACAAGGAGAAAGTTACTGTCAGCTGCCTGTCAGGTGCCAGGATCCGCCACATAACACATGCACTCAGGTCACTCCACAGTAAGTACAAATATGACACTGTCATTGTCCATGTTGGTGTGAATGACCTGAGACGTACCTCCTGGACTACATGAAAAGAGACATGGAGGAGCTCTCCAATCTTGTATCCCAGGCAGGTATGACCCTAACCCTGAGTAGCATCCTGCCATCACCCAGAATGATACCACAGTACAAGGACAAAATGATTGACTTCAACAATTGGCTAAGCTACGGTGTCATTCTAAGGATCCAGTATTTGTCTGCTGGCGACATGATCGACAGTCCACGATGCTTTGCCAGAGATGGCCTGCACCTGTCGCCTTTTTAGGGATTCCGGATACTGGCTAAGGCTCTTGCCACCCTATAGTGCCTTTTTAGGCAAGGTTCAAATGACAAATTCACCACCGTGAACAGGTACCCAGCAAGCAAAATCTGAGGGTAATGCTACTCAATGCTAGAAGTCTAAACCTCAAAATGCACTCACTCAGGGCACTCCTTAAAATGGAGAACATTGGACATCTGTGCAGTGACAGAGACCTGGTTCAAAGCTCCAGAGAGCAACCCTGCATACTGTACCAGGCTTCAATTCATACCACACCTTTCGGCCACCTAACCCAGAAAGAAGACTAAAGGCAGAGGCGCAGTCCATATTCATTAAGGATATCCACACCTCCAGTCTAGTTGCACAGCATAATGCTTCCGAGATTATCCAAGTGCAACTAACTCTGGGCAAGACCAAGAGTCCAAATTGTAGTGTGCTACAGACCCCACCACCACGCCCAGGATTCACACCTCATTTCCTTTGATACACTGGAGAAGTATTAGGGTAACAAACTCCAACACCCTAATAATGGGTGATTTCAACTACCCCACCATTAACTGGGAAAACTACTCGCACCAATTCTTTTTGCTCAACGTTTTTCTAGAATTCATAAATTCCAACACCTTGGATCAACGTATTCACACCCGCGCACCAGGGGCAGCAATATCCTAGACCTGGTCGCCACCAACATGGGAAACCCGGGGTGTTCCTCACCAGAAGGTCAATCCTCAGTTGGTCAGATCCAGACCACAAGCTAATCAGCCTAGACATCCACATCCCACCCCAGCCCCATTTAGGGAAACCATCATAAAACTTCCTCAAAAGCCAACTTCCACACTTCTTAAGACAGAAGTGGCAAACTTCATGACAACCCATGCCAGACGCAGGACAATAGAGAGTATGACTGCCGAATCACTACACAAATGCACTTTATAGCACTACACGAGTACATGGATCATGCTATCCCTAATAGAACCAAGATGTTATCCTCCAAAAAAAGGAAGCCAATCTGGTGGTCCTCGTGCACGTGAAAGCAAACTCTGCACAACAGAAGAAAGAAACTGTTTACAAAAAAGAGAAATCTCATGACTGGAGCAACTCCTGGTCAATCACTCCAGTAAGAAGCTGAGAATCCTCATAAAATCTCCTCCAAAGCTAGTTATGAAAACAAAATTACACTGACTCTAAAGACAACAAACCACAAAGCATTCCTATAGCCATATCAAGAATCTAAATAGGAACACTTGACCTGCTCTGAGTTTACAGTATAATGGCACTAAATATACCAGAACCAACTTCCGAAATATTGCCAACATCCCCTAGCAGAGACAGGTTCAGTGCTAACTTTACCCCTCCTCACCCCCTAGAAGGGCCTACATCACTATACCGGAAGAATGCAAAGTTCCTATAATCACGGGCTGCACAGGTAAAAACACACTCTCCAAAGCCAAGAACACAGCATCCATGGGGAACTTGACCCAATATCACAGGCTGCGTTCTACACGAACCACAGAATGAACTGGCACCACCCAAGTACTTGGTTGATGGGAGATTCGCTGTCCTCAGCCTTCTTAAAAAGTGCAGTCTCTAGTGCGCTTTCTTGACTATGACATTTGTATTTGTGTTCCAAGACAAGTCCTCATCGATATACACTCCCAGAAACTTAGTGCTTCTGACTCTTTCCACTGTTTCCCCATTGACAGTGAGGGGAGAATGTTCCTTGCAAATTTTCCTGTAGTCTACAATTATCTGTCTTGTCTTGTTCACATTTAGTGCTAAGTTGTTATTTCCACACCAGGTAATCAGTTGTTCCACCTCATCTCTATATGGTGTTTCATCGTCAGTACTGATGAGGCCCATCACCGTTGTGTCATCAGCAAACTTAATGATATGATTTGTATTGTAACTGGCTGTGTAGTCATGTGTTAACAGCTACCTTGGACCAACTACCTTGGTCGTCGGTGGCTGCGGACAATTTCAAGTGCAATGGTCAACATTATTTGGTATTAGTAGACTCCAACTGGTTCAAGATTCACCTACTTCCTAACCTAGCATCCAGTGCTGCCATTACTAAGATGAAGTGTCATTTTGCAGTCTTTGGAAGTTTACACAAAGTTATTTCTGTCAGTGACACACAGTTTACAAGACAACAGTTCACAAGATTTCCTGAAGAATGGGACTTTACTCATATCACTAGTAGCCCAGGGTACCCACAGGAAAATGGTTTGGCAGAAGGTGCAGTTCAAAGTGCAAAACAGTTACTTGAGAAGTCCAAACGAGGTAATAGTGATGTTTTTGTGAATCTCTTGAATCTCAGAAATGTTCCTCGTGATAAGCATCCTGGTTCACGTGTTCAGAGAATTCTGTCGAGACAAACGAGAACCACATTACCAATCAGTAGTCATTTGTTGGTTCCATGTGTTAAGGACGACAGGTCAGTGAAAGCCAATCTGTTGGAGAAGTGTTTAACCCAGAAGTCCTACTACGATAAGCCCAGCAAACTGCTCAGTCCATTACGAGAAGAAGTGGTAAGGATGCAAACGTCCAAAGGTTTTGACCGGATTGGTGTTGTGAAGAATATTTGCCCAGAGCCGAGATCATACATTGTGGAATCACAAGGAGCAGTCTTCAGATATAATTGGAATCATTTGAGACCGGTGTCCAAGCCTATACCACAGCACATAGCCTGTGAGAAAGACTCTTTATCTCAGAGTGAGTTGTCCGGTGTACCAGTTCTTGCGAAAGTTTCAGAGGACATTCCAGTTCCTGTGACGAATTTAGACGTTCCTGATACGAGTTGCGCACTGCAGACTGTCCCTGTTGCTAAATTTGGTCTAGACTGTTATGTCACGAGATATGGTTGCATCTCTAAACCGTGTAACAGATATGAAGCAACGTGGACATGAACATTGTGTTTTGTTTCTAATGTCTCTAATAATGCATGTCTAACTCTGATACTCTTTTTACAAAGGACATTCTTTTTAAGAGGGAGGATGTAGATCTGTGTGTGTGTGTGTGTGTGTGTGTGTGTGTGTGTGTGTGTGTGTGTGTGTGTGTGTGTGTGTGTGTGTGTGTGTGTGTGTACCTTTAAGAAGCCATCCAAGGGCTTGCATAAGTGTATAAATACTGAGCACATGCAAGCTAGACTGCCATTTTGTAGTACGATTTGAGATGTAAGTATGTATGTATGTAACGTCTGTCTGTTAGGTAGTTTGTTCATATGTTATGATGCTGCTATCTATCCTGATGTGTTTTATGTATTAAAGCATCTAATTGAAATACCCCGCCTGCTTGTCATCTATATTAGAGATGAGCAGCACTAACCTTTCTCACTCTATTCTGACACCTTTTCTTCACTCTTCTTGTGAGTGTTCAAAAGTACAGTTGTCTATTGTATCTAATATTCTGTTGTCTTTACACTGTCAAGCCAAATTTGATATATTCATTTTTATATACTACATGTATATATTGTTTTGGCATTCAGTCAGTATATTATGTCAAGTATCTGTTGTGCTTACACCCAGTCTGAGACTGAAATAGGCCCACTGGGATTGATGCTGTATCCCATTTAACAAACTCAAATAAGTAAATATTCCAGTCATGATCGCAAACTACTAATCAAAAAATTGTATTAAGGTATTTGCCTGTGTCAATCCTATTGCTCCCTGTGGAAGCTTTTCCCCAGGTAATATGATGCTAGCAGTCTGAAGAATAGTCTGATACATTGAGCACTACCAGTGGAGTGGACAATATTTAAAATAAATAAATAAAACTGTCATCACCTCTCCCCTCTACCCTGCAAGTATTTGAAGTTATTAACATATTAAATATTTGGAGTGGATCTACTTTGAAATTCCAATGCCTATATAACCAGTGTTCATTTACACGCCCCCCCCCATACCCCCCTAGCTATATATACCAGCTCCGCGATTGCAGTACAGTGGAGAAAAGGGTATGTTGGACAAGTGTTTACTTGCCCTGGGAAAACGTCACAGTTCGGGTATTTAATCTTTAGCTATTTTCGTCTCGCGTAAATGATGTCAGTTATGTGGGTGTCAGGATTTCGAAGTAGACCCATTTGAAGTCCAGTCCATGCTTTTCAGCGTGACAGAATCTCTCTCACTTATTGTAGTTCATCTGACAGTCTAGCTGTGTGGAATATTATGACAATGAACTTCTCCCTGTGATACAAGATTAGACTCCCTCACCCTTCATTTACTGTCTGTGTAACCTTGAACAAGTCACGTAACCAGACAGTGCTTTGACGCAGTTGGGAAATTGAGTTAGGTTTCTCAGTGTTCTCCTGGACTGCATGTCTGTTAACTACTTATGAACCAAGTAAACTAACTTATCCATTCATCTGCATCTCTGTTATTTTAACCAACATTTTCTGGTGTCACTCAGTCTGTAACACTTTGTCCTTTTTTCAGTTCTTTTGTACTGTCTTGCTCAAAAAAGAGAAAGAAAACACATCATCTTAATATCAGTACTATCTTTGATTAACTGCAAGTCCAGTTGGTTAGTTAACAGTTAAATGTACACCAAGCAGTTCAGATTTCTCTTTCAGAGAGAGAAACTATGTGCATACATACTGTTTCGTTTTAAATCGCCATGGACTGTCTTAATGGAAAGATATAGAAACCCCATATTTTTCAGAGCAGAATGTATTTGCTAGCGTATTTGGTCCAGGTGGCTTAATGTAAACATCTTTTTTTTTTTTTTTTTTGCAAAACTCAATCCATTTTCTCATAACAACCACCTAAAGTCACACTGCCAAAATGTTATGGCTACCATATGCATCCATTACTGACATAAATCTTTTTTTCAAATATCTAACAAATGCAGATTATTAAGGCTAGTAATAAGGCATGAAAGCTGTACAATCACAAACATTAAAGGCCAAAACAGTTTACTGCTAATTGTATATGTTTTCAGTTATTTTTTTTACAAATTTCCACATTTTTCTGAAGGACTGGGAGATGCAGGGTACACATCACTGGACCCTAAGGGTGATAGCAAAAGGGAGAAAGATAACTTTTTTAGTTAAAAATGTTGGCATTATCTTGGGCATAAAAGAGGCCTTTGCAGGACGGCAGAAACTGAGCAATTTATGTAATGTTGAAGTTAATGGCAGTCAAAGAAAGAAAGAAAGCATATTTAGTGTATAATGCATGAAAAACTTAATATCGTTAGTGTTCTTTTCTTTCAATGTGTGTGTACCTGTGTCATAAGTAAAAGTGTTTACAAAAAAAAAAAGGCTTAGCAGAAAGAGCTCTTGCCATTAAAGAAAACTCTGCAAGGCTCTGAGCACATAATTGCAAATTTATAGCAGGATTAATGGCTGCAAAATGAATGATTTTCAGTTTCAGAAGACGTTGACAGGTTAGAGTAGGCAAGTGTGAAAGGACATTTTTGTCACTCATTGCAACACAAACTTTGAATCCCCGTTAGGAAGTATCACCGTTGTGGAAAAGTAAGATGAAGAAACTGTTTTTAGAACACTTAAGGTATGAGATGAACTAGCGGAAGCTGCTTTGGGACCTAGGCTGATGAAGCATAACATTGAAAAGGGTTGAATTAAGCAAATGAGAGACAGAGACTGATCTTGAGGTGATACTAAACTATTTTGGCACGCTAGTACAAAGTTCTGTTCCATTTGACCCTATAAGGTTTTCTAATAATACATTTTCTAATCTCCTACATGACTTTAACTAGCGTGAGATAAACAGATCTCCAGCTTCTAGGCTAATAGACAAAACAGTAGCAAGGAAGGAAGGAAGCAATATTTGTCCTCCTTGCTGAATGAGCAAGTCTTGATTTGGAGAAAGTGCTAACAGAGACTATCACTGCTTTCTCAGTTGATGGAGAACACTGAAAATCAAACAAATCTCTTTCTGTCTCTCTCTCTCTCTCTCTCTCTGTACCCTCAGAAGAGCCCTTTGACCATAAGGATCAGAGAAAACATACAACACAACTTAAACCCGGTCAGACATTTTTGAAATTGAGTGTTGAGGTGTAATGTGAAAAAAGATACTTCTCCAAAATACCTTATAGCTCTTTTATGTCATGAATTTATTTATTTTTTTTATTTATTTGTCTTTGTCTGGGAAAGGCTGACTTCGAAAGCCCTTTTTCAATGGAGGCCTGGATAGAAAAGCTCCAGCAGATACATTTAAGATACTCATGCCAAAACAATTTATTTTTACAAAAATCCATTAAATAGATAGTTAAGACATCTAGATACAGACAAGTAATTGTATTTCTTCTGTGGTGGCATAACATGATATTAAATTCCAAGTATAAAACATTTAATATGCATACATTTAGTATGTTCGTGTGCAGTACATATGACAAGCAGACATTATATGTAAATTGTAAGACATGGCTAAGGGGGTTTCAGTGTGGATGTTAGGAATGAAACAGTAAGTAGGTAGATGATAGAGAAATCTAGGCGAGTCAGAAGCATTCAATATTTTATTTATTTTATTTTATTTTACATTTGTTGACTGGGATAGTCCAACTGGAGCCATGCCCATTTTCAGTGGAGGCTCGGGGAGATAAGCTCCAAGTTATCAGATACAATAATACAAGTAAAACAAGAGTACATAAGTAGTATTACCAACGAATACATAAACAGACATGAGATACACCTGGTTATAATCAGGAGAAAATTAACAAAAAATAGTTAGTTAGGTTATTCACATTCATGTTGAGAGTTACCCGGGCTTGTTGCAGTGGCAAAGCCAGTTAAATGCCATATGTTTGAGTTGATTTTTAAATTGTCCTAGGGAGGAGAGCAAAGTAATATCACCTGGAAGTAAGTTCCAGGCTCTGCCTGCGTTAGCAAAAAGGGCATCTCCAGCAGCGTTGTTGATTTTGATTGTCTGAATTAGAAGTTTGTTCGAGGATCGAAGCAGTCTTGGATTGTTGTGGGGGGTGATAATATTTTGAAGGCCTGGTGTGTTATCTGGGTTATAGAGGATTTTATTAGCCATGATCAGCAGGTTATATTGGATGAGACTGGGAAGTTCTAGCCACCCAAGCTGTTTTAGATTGATGCAGTGGTGTGTTTTAAAAGGCATTCCAGTGGCATACCTGGCAATATGACTGTAACAAGTTGACAGTCTATTTAGTACAGATTTGTTTAGATTGGAGAGAAGGGGAGAGGTGTATAAAAGTGTTGAGAGTAGATGAGAGCGAGCTATAGCCATCTTAGCTGGAGAGGTTAAGAAGGCTTTTATTCTATACAGTGACCCAAGTTTTTTATTGATGTTCTAGATTGTTTGATTTACATGTAGGTCAAACTTTAGGTTATTGTCAATAACCACCTACCACCCAACACTACAACCTGTGAGAGATGCACTTATATAGCCAAACTGGAAGCAAAGCTCTCTTCACCCAAGACTGAACTAGACAGTCAAGAGGAGAAGTTAAACACTTGCACCACACCACACTCATCACATAGTCCCTCAAAGCCTACACCACCAAAACACACACACAGAAACACAAAACACACACCTACATTCGCAGAGGCTCTCAATAAAAACCTGCCCAAGCATCAGGGACATCCAAAGCATAAACGCAAGCAAACTCCACCACCCCCCAATCACAACCCAAATGACACACAGCCCACAAACTCAGTGTGCCACTCAACCACAGCCCATAACAACGTACCCAACACTCTAGTCATAGGTGACTCTATAGTCAGGCACACTGATGTTCCACTCACTAGACTAAACAAGGAGAAAGTTACTGTCAGCTGCCTGTCAGGTGCCAGGATCCGCCACATAACACATGCACTCAGGTCACTCCACAGTAAGTACAAATATGACACTGTCATTGTCCATGTTGGTGTGAATGACCTGAGATGTACCTCCCTGGACTACATGAAAAGAGACATGGAGCAGCTCTCCAATCTTGTATCCCAGGCAGGTATGACCCTAACCCTGAGTAGCATCCTGCCATCACCCAGAATGATACCACAGTACAAGGACAAAATGATTGACTTCAACAATTGGCTAAGCTTCTGGTGTCATTCTAAGGGGATCCAGTATTTGTCTGCGACGACATGATCGACAGTCCACGATGCTTTGCCAGAGATGGCCTGCACCTGTCGCCCTTAGGATTCCGGATACTGGCTAAGGCTCTTGCCACCCCTATAGTGCCTTTTTTAGGCAAGGTTCAAATGACAAATTCACCACCGTAACAGGTACCAGCAAGCAAAATCTGAGGGTAATGCTACTCAATGCTAGAAGTCTAAACCTCAAAATGCACTCACTCAGGGCACTCCTTAAAATGGAGAACATTGACATCTGTGCAGTGACAGAGACCTGGTTCAAAGCTCCAGAGAGCAACCCTGCATTACCAGGCTTCAATTCATACCACACCTTTCGGCCACCTAACCCAGAAAGAAGCACTAAAGGCAGAGGCGTGTCCATATTCATTAAGGATATCCACACCTCCAGTCTAGTTGCACAGCATAATGCATCCGAGATTATCCAAGTGCAACTAACTCTGGGCAAGACCGCAGTCCAAATTGTAGTGTGCTACAGACCCCACCACCACGCCCCAGGATTCACACTCCTCATTTCTTGATACACTGGAAAGTATTAGGGTACAACCCAACACCCTAATAATGGGTGATTTCAACTACCCCACCATTAACTGGGAAAACTACTCGTACCAATTCTTTTGCTCAACGTTTTCTAGAATTCATAAATTCCAACACCTTGGATCAACGTATTCACACCCGCACCAGGGGCAGCAATATCCTAGACCTGGTCATTACCAACATGGGAAACCGGTGTTCCTCACCAGAGGTCAATCCTCGTTGGTCAGATCCGACCACAAGCTAATCAGCCTAGACATCCACATCCCACCCCCAGCCCCATTTAGGGAAACCATCATAAAAAACTTCTCAAAAGCCAACTTCACACTTCTTAAGACAGAAGTGGCAAACTTCATGACACCCATGCAGACGGACAATAGAGGTATGACTGCCGAATCCTACACAAATGCACTTTATAAGCACTTACACGAGTGCATGGATCATGCTATCCCTAATAGAACCAAGATGTTATCCTCCAAAAAAAGGAAGCCAATCTGGTGGTCCTCTGCCGTAAACAAACTCTACAACAGAAGAAAGAAACTGTTGCAAAGAGTAAAATCCATGACTGGAGCAACTCCCTGGTCAACCTCCGTAAGAAGCTGAGATCCCTCATAAAATCCTCCAAAGCTAGTTATGAAAACAAAATTGCCACTGACTCTAAAGACAACCACAAAGCATTCTATAGCTATATCAAGAATCTAAATGGGAACACTCAGATCTGCTCTGAGTTACAGTATAATGGCACTAAATATACAGAACCAACTGATATTGCCAACATCCTAGCAGATAGGTTCAGTGCTAACTTTACCCCCCTCTCACCCCCTAGAGGGCCCATCACTATACCGGAAGAATGCAAAGTTCCTATAATCACGGCTGCACAGGTAAAAAACACACTCTCCAAAGCCAAGAACACAGCATCCATGGGACTTGACAATATCACAGGCTGCGTTCTACACGAACTACAGAATGAACTGGCACCCTACCCAAGTACCATGTTCAATCATAGCCTCCCCTCAGGCTTTGTACCCACTAAATGGCGCACAGCGACAGTTATCCCACTCCACAAAGGGGGAGCCATGACGGACCCCAGGAACTACCGCCCCATTAGCCTGACGAGCCTGGTCTGCAAGGCCATGGAATGTATCATCGTGGAACTCATAAACAAAGACATTGGTAATCTCCAAACTCTGGACCCTACTCAGTTTGGATTTGTAAAAGGCCGATCATGTCTCCTAAACCTGATTGACTTCTTTGAAGCAGTCACCAAAGCCATAGAGGAGGGTAAAATGGTTCACACAGCTTATCTAGATCTCGCCAAGGCTTTCGACACCATCCCCCACTCTGGAATTATAGATAAGCTCACTAAACTAGGTATAAATCCCTATGTCACAAGATGGGTTGCCAACTGGCTCACGGACTGAACCCACACTGTGAAAGTAGCGGATTCCAAATCCGACATCAGACCAGTGACAAGTGGAGTACCACAGGGTTCAGTCCTGGGTCCTCTCCTGTTTGGTATCTACTTCTCTGAAGTGCAGGCCAACACAGAAGGTCTTTGGCTAACAAAGTTTGCAGATGACTGCAAACTAGGAGCCATAATCGAAACTCCTAACGATGTGGACAAACTACAAAAGGGCCTCACTGAGACAGATACTTGATGTCAAAGCCATGGCCTGAAGCTCAATGCCAAAAAGTGTATTGTCATCCCCTTTGGTAAAAACTGTGTACCCATGAACTACCACATAGCTGGTAGTCTACTTAATGCCGAAAATGTGATGAGACCTTGGGACACAGGTGGACAGTAGTCTCTCCTTTGATGATCACATCGCCACAGTGGTCAGGAAATCCTTCTACTTGGCTCATCTCATCACAAAAGGATTCTCATCCAGAAAAAAAGAGGTCATTGTTCCCCTCTAGTCATCACTCATTAAACCCATTATAGAGTACAATGCCCTTTTTGGTATGTACCTCACAAGACATCTACAACAACTGGAAAGACCACAGAAATACCTCACAAAGAGGATTACTGGCCTCAAACAGATGCCCTTTGTAGACCGTCTTAAAAAACTACAGCTTTACTCCATCGCATATCGCCTACTCAGGGGCGATCTCTGCCTAACATACAAATCTATCTTGATGATTGGATGGAAAATGTGAAATTCACCCCGGGGATTACTTCTGTGGCTCTGCTCGACAGGGGCACAGGAAAATAATTTTATTGGATGGCGAAAGCCAGGGTACATTTTTTGGCTAGGCTTGTATGGGCCCTAGGGCCGATAGCCTAGTACCTACCTATGAACCTATGACACCTAGTAATTTTGTAGAGGGGTCAGGGGAAATTATTGTCCCATCTTTTGCATTTATGGTAAAGGTGAAGGTGGCAGACCTATGAGTTGGAGAGAATAGCAGCATTTGAGTTTTTTTGGAATTTAGAAGCAATCTACGTTCAGAGAGCCAATTTTCTATGGTATTAAAGGTGGACTGGGTAGCGGCCCTCAGTCTGTGGGAGAAGTAGCTGAGCAAATCAGGGTGGAGTCATCAGCGTATTGGATACAGCTGACGTTTGGTATGACTGTATACAAGTCATTAATAAAGATGGAAAATAGTAGGGGCCCTAATATGGAGCCTTGTGGTACTCCATGGGTGTTTGGTAATAGATTAGAGAGCTTGTTCTGCCATAGGACAGCCTGTTGTCTTCCATTAGGGTAGGATATAAACCAAAGAAGGGCATTAGTATCAAGGTGGAAAGTTTGCAAGGTGTGAACCAGAAGTTGGTGATCAACCATGTCAAATGCCTTGGAAAGATCCAAGAATAGGGCAGAGAATTTGTGATTATTGTTACGGTTATTGTTTATGGTATTGTTAAAAGCCATTAACGCTGAGGTTGTGCTCTAGTGTGGGCGAAAACTATGCTGGGTATCCACCATGAGGTGATTTTGGATTAGGTGGTGCATAAATTGTTTTTGTATACATTTTTCCATAATCTTTGCAAGTGGAGAAAGTAAAGCTATAGGTCTATAATTGGAAAATTCCATAGAGGAACCTCCTTTATGTAGTGGGATTACGTAGGATGTTTTCCAGATGGTGGGAATGTTAGCTTCTGCTATGGTACGATTGATTAGTATCGATGTTGGATAAGCAATGGCATCAGCTGATTTTTGAAGGTACTGAGCGGGGAGCTGGTCAGCGGAGAGTGTGGTAGGTTTTAATTTTTTGATCATGTTACAGATAAGTGATGTGGACACTGGTTGGAAGGAGAATGAGAGTCGGTTTTTAGAGGTAGAAGTATCAGGGGCAGGGGAGCTAGAAGGTAATTGTCTAGCTAGAGCTTGAATTGTTTCAGTAAAGAAATGGTTAAAACTGTCAGAGACCTCCTCTGGGGATTTATCAATGGTGGCAGCAGGGATAGGTGTAGATGTTTTACCAGGGCGGAGTAGATTGTTCAGCTCTGCCCAGAACTTCTGAGGATTGTCCTTGTTGGTTGTCTGTAAATTGCAGTAGTATTGTTTTTTGACCTGTAGAATAAATTTTTTTTTGTTTCATTCCTAGCATTCCTATATTTAACATGATCATGGGGGTCTTTTTTGGAACGCCATTGAGTCCATAGTTTGTTTCTGCTGGTAATTTTTAGTCTTGTCTCTTTAGATAGCCATGGTGCAGTTCTTGCTTTTGTACGTTTTGAGCGGGCAGGTGTATGTAGATCAAGAATGCCAAGAAATGTGTTGTTAAAATAGGCAACTGCCTCCTCTAATGGTAGGTGTTTTAGCATGGACCAATTACAAGAGCTAAGTTCCAGTTGGAATTTGTCAGGGTCAAAGTTTCTTTTTCTCCTGACTTTTCTGAGTAGGGTTTGTTGTGGGGTAATGGCTTTATCGTTAACTATGTAAGTGAGAAGATGGCCACTTAGGTCATCGAGGAGGGTACCAGCAGTATACAGTTGGGGATTACTATTTACGAGTACCCAGTCGAGTATACTATCTTTTTGGTTGGGTTTACCTAGCCTGGTAGGGGTGGTAATGGTTTGTGTAAATGCATGCAAGTTGATGTGGGTAGAAGAGGATTCTTTGGAACAAGAGCCCCAGTCGATGTTAAAGTCTCCTAGTATTAGTGTTTCTTGGGGATAGTGACAAGATAGCCAATGAAGCGTGTCTTCAAGTCTGGCTACATTACTACCTGGGGCAATATACATACAGATGATGTTGATGCTTTAACTTTTAAGTTGCAGTCTAGTGGCAGTAATCTCTGAGTTATTGATCTGAGGTGGTTGAATAACATCTGTGGTCACATTCAACTCAGATTTGTAGAGTACAGCCACCTCTCCACCTTTCCTGGAAGCACGATCCAGCCTGTGTATGTTATATCCGGGTGGTAGCACTTCATTGTCAGTAATAATAGGTTTTAACCAGGTCTCAGATAGAGAACATCAGGGGAGTAGACAGCTAGGAGGGCATGCAATTCGTGTACCTTATTATTAATGCTCCTAATATTAAGATGACAAACACGGAGAGAGTTAGTTGGTCTACTGGTTATAGTTTTGTGCCTTGGGTTGCAGTTCAAGAGGGTAATTGTATCGGTGGTGGATGGGCCTGGATTGGGGTGAATGTTACCACTGAGTATAAGACTAGGCCTATACTCAGTGATAAGCCTCAGGAGTTTGTTTAAAAGTTTGTAGTAGTGTCTGGATCTTGAGCTAATGTTTCGGGGGAAGGTATGCTGTAAGATTGAAAGTGATGTTGAGTTGTACCCAATGTTAATGGTATGGCTAAAAGTGGGATGTTCTAAAGCTGGGGTGATGGTATGTCCAGCAGGGAACTGATACCCATTAAGCTGTTAGTTTTAATACAAAGTGAGTATATAAGTGGCTAGCAGAATGGGTAGTAAAGAGTAGTATAACATAATGAGGGAGGAGTCAAGTGGCTGGAATCAGTTTGATGACACAACATATATAAAGTCAGATGATCAGAATGGAGGTAGTAGAGTGGGTGGAGGAATAATTGTGTTATTTGAAAGCTGATAGGGTGGTAATGCAGGGTGGAAGGAGTATGACGGTGAGGGTGATTGGGTGTTGTAATAGGGGTGTGGTAAATTACCTATAAGTGAAGAGGTACTGGAGGCGGGTGGAAATTGGGGGCAGGGAGGGGTGCGAAACGAGCCGAAGCATAGCGAGGGCGAGTGGAGCAGGGCTAACACTGACTTCAAGTGTATCTGTAAGCTATATTATGTAAGTAGTGTTAAATAAGCTATGTTATGTAAGTAGTGTTAAATAAGCTATATTATGTAAAGTAGTGTTAAATAGATGCTTATATGTAAATTAGAATTTAAACTGAATCTTTGAGTTTTTAACTGAGTGTTTGTCAGTTTTGATATCGTCTGTACTTAGTACTAAGGTAAGGGCAGTGTTTAGACTGTGTTTTGTGCTCTAGCAGGGTATTTCTGTGCTACAGGACAGGGATGCAGAATACAATTTCAGGGCTAGGTGAGGGAGAGCAGTGTGAAAGTAGAATGTTCAGAGTTAGGTTCTGTAAGTAGTTCTATACAGGAAGCTAGGAGCAGCTAGATTTATTTAAGAAAATATAGAAGGAGCCAGATTACTATGGGGGACGGATTAGAGGTGCCTTTAGACCCAGGTCAGCTGAAAACAGTATGTAATATTATATTACAGTATAGGTCTTAACCTTAGTCAAAGGTGGGTTGGATTCCAGATAGATGTTTTGTGGGCACAGTGTTCAGGATAGCTTCTTTCAGGTAGGAGATTCTTTTAAAAGTGATTTAGAGGGGATCTACCTTAGTCAAAGGTGGGTTGGATTCCAGATAGATGTTTTGTGGGCACAGTGTTCAGGATAGCTTCTTTCAGGTAGGAGATTCTTTTGAAAGTGATTTAGAGGGGGGCTACCAGATGGTAAAAACAAGGCTGCCGTCTGGGTCTGAAAGCACTCAGTAGCTGATGAGTCAAGGATAGTTGGGTTAAGAATGCTAGGGCGCTTAATGGACATATAAGATAGTGAATAGAGAGTATATGATGAAGATGGATGAAGTGGGAAGGTCGGAAAGAAATTGAAATTTAAACTGGGGATTAAGGTAGGAAGGAAAATGAGCAGGAGTGGTAGAATGTTTTTTTGTGTAGAAGGAGATAGAGATTGTAAAAGGATGGGCGTATGAGCTGACAAAGGAAAATGGAGTTAGCCAGGTGAGTAGCATGTGCTTGACGAAATGTGAATTGGGTATTGTTTTAGTTCAGGCTTGAAGGCAGAAAGTTTCATGGTCTATTTTAAGTATGTAGGGAAGGTGTTCGGAGTTTAGATAGATAATGAGAGTGTAGTGAATTATCTGCTGAGTTTAGTAGACTTTGTTGAAATTACTTAGATCTTAATGGTTAAATGAAGGTCTCTACCTGGAAAGTAGTGCTGCAGGGAATCATTTAGTGCTGGATATTTTTCTGGGGCATATACAGGAGAGCGTGCAGTAATATGTTGTGGGTATTTTAAATAGTTGGGTAGTTCAAGCCATTTTAGTTGTTTCAGGGCTTTGCAGTGATGAGTTCTATACTTACAGCTGGCAGCAAATTTGTTTACTGTATTGTAACTGGTGGAGAGTTTAGCTTTAAGTGTAGTATATAGGTTATTAACAATATGTGAGGCATAGGATAGGGATGGAATAAGCTAGGTAGATGCTAGTGTATGTCTTGCATCATCTGTCTGGTAGTATTTGGTTCTATAAAGGGAGCCAAGTTTCTTTTTTTTTCCAGACACCTTTATAGAATTATCACTTATGACATAGGCAGTTATACACTCATATGAAAGTAATCACACTATAATTAACATAACAAACTTTTTACTTCACATATATTGTTATATATCATGTAACCTAAACAACATTACATAAATTATTCAATTCCTCCATTTTTTTAAACAAGAAACATCTTTATTAAACCATCACTTACTACGTAGGCAGTCATTTATATAAATGGAAACAAACCACACCAACACAATCCAAGTTGCAAACATTTTGCATGACAAACCATAATGCCACACTCCCATCTGCAAACATTTTACATCACTTATAAAAGTAATTCCACCAAGGCTTGCAAAAAGTGGAAGACAGTGATAGGATTTAGCGTTAAAAATGTTTAAGCTTTGCGTTCGTCTATAAAAGACTTCTTCAGAATAAATTCTGTTACCACATACAGTCCATTTTAAACACTAACCCACCAATGAAAACATTCCTTTTATTAATAAATTAATGAATTCTGTGGCGTGCAATCAATCAATATTTAAAAAAATGAAAAATAAGAAATAACTTCACCATATATACATAAACCAACTGAAGTAAATGATGTTATTACACTATTTTATTAACTTTCATTCTTTTTGTGTTTAAAAAACATTTAATATTGATGGGCTCCTATTCCTGGTAGTTTGCCCCTAATTTCAGCTGCCAAAGTGTTTATCCTTGTTCAGATAAATTCCTCTAATTGCTGTCTCTAAAATCCTTAGACACCTGTTCTAAAACAGAAAACAAAAATGTCTTACTTTCCTTATACACACGTGTGTCTCTATAGAGCGCTGTTTTTATCCTTAATTTTAATAGAGTACATATGTTCCGTAATAAGATTTTCTAAACTTTTTGTAGACATTCCTAAGTAAAAACAATCACAACCGAATCACGCACTAATGTATACTATACCCTCTGTTTTACACGTGAACACTCCAGGTGTAATCATTGTTCTGTCTAAATGTTTTAAATCCACAAAGGTCCCTTCTAAAATGTAGCTACATACTGAACATGTTCCACATTTGTACATCCCCTTACATTTGTTAAAATTTCTTTCTAAAATAACTACTCTTTAAATTATTATTCTTATAAACACATTTAGGGGAATTCCTTATAACTCTAATTAGATCCAAGTTGCATTGCAAAATTTTCCAATGTTTTCTAATAATCAATGAAATATTGAAACTGTCTGTAGTCACGTCTACAGACAGTTTCAATTTTCCAATGTTTTCTAATAATCAATGAAATATTGAAACTGTCTGTAGTCACGTCTACAGACAGTTTCAATATTGAAACTGTCTGTAGACGTGACTACAGACAGTTTCAATTTTCCAATGTTTTCTAATAATCAATGAAATATTGAAACTGTCTGTAGTCACGTCTAAACAGCACACTATACTGTGGTCTACCAATTGATTGTTAGACCCTATCTTAACTTCCAGCCCCCTTACTAAAATTGTTTGAACTTCAGTTAACCACCGTATTCCAATTTCTTGAGCTGTTTTGGTCAACAGTTCCTTCTTTTAACTTCTGTGTAAAAATAAGGCTGTAATCGAATCCACCTCCTTGTGAAAGTTAACATCATTTGTAGTCATCCTCAAGGCCCTGATATATTGGCCTCTTGGAATAATATTCTTGATGAAATGAGGATGATTACTGTCAGAATATAAATAACAATTAGTAAATGTGTCTTTCCTAAAATTCTCACTATCAAATTTATTTTCTGCATGATTCCAAATAATAGACTCATCTAAAAAAATTAGCAGCAAGTCCCTGATTTCCTAGTGAAAAATGTAAAAAATCACATTTATCATTAAGTGTGCAAAGTAAATTTCTAGCATTTTCGCTGTTGCTTTCTATAACAAAAAACAAGTCCAGAAATCTGGTGTAAAAAAAAAAACTGTTTTATGGATGACAAAAAGAGGGGTCAGTATAAGATGCTTCCACCACCCTAAAACAACATTCGCAAAAGCTGGGACAGCTGCTGACCCCATAGTCATCTCCCTTAATTGTTTACACATATTTTTGTTAAACAGAAAATAATTTCTTTTTTTAACATAATGTCAAGGAGGCTGCAGCATAAATAGTTCTCCCTATTCAAACATTTCTCCACTTTGCACAAATAATTCCTAATGTAGTCTATCCCTAAATCATGAGGGATACAAGTAAACAGAGAACGTATGTCAACTGCAATAATATATTTTTTCTTTCAAATGTATAGTCTAAATTACACTTTCTAAACTTATCTAGAAAATCACAGGAGTCCTTAGTATATGACTTCAGTTTCTGAAGCACTGAGTTTAATATTGAATCCAAATAAAAATAAATACCTTTTGTCATGTAATTGGGGGCAGAAACTGTTGGCCGAAAGGGTAGGTTAGTTAAAGCCTTATGAATTTTAGGTATCCCAAACAGGATCATCTACTAACATGAAATCATACAATTCTGAATTTATGGAACCTTCCATCAAAAGTTCGTATAAGAAGTAAATGTATTTGTTTATAACCATCATGTGCATTCAGTACAGGTACTAATGAATATTCTTCTGAACTGTTCAACATTTTTTCCATAGCCACAATATAATCAGGCTTCTGCATGACAACCAAACTCCCACGCTTGTCAGCTTTCATGAATCTAAGATTAGTAAAACCATGTAATTCACTCAAGGCTTGTTATTGTGCTGGGTGTAAGTTGAAAAACTTTCTCCTTACCTTAGTATGTGCTAAATCCCCAATGTCAATCTCACATGAGTTTTCATATACCTTTAATATATTGTTTAAAATGGGATTAAAAATACCAGGTTTGCTAAACTTTTTTGCCATTTTAGTGTCATGAAACACATACTTTAAATTTAGCTTACAGCAAAATAACTTTAGCTCAAATAATGTCTTACTTAAATCCATCCTTTTAGTCGGCACAAAATTTGGTTCTAAATTCAAAACATATAGTTGTTCATCTGTGAAAGTGTTATTAGACAAATTATAGATTTTAAATGTCTGTGTGTGAGTTTATTTTTCTCCTCACTCTTGCAGGCATCTTCCGACTGGTTTTGTTGTTCTCCTTTTGTTGAGAAAAATCCTTCGGCTGAGCTCCTAAATGGACTTCAACAGAAGTCCTTATGGGTGAATAAAGGGGTGATTCCTCAAAGTCTTTACCAGCTTGAGTCAATGGAAAAACTCCCAACAGTGTATCATTCTGCAAACAAGCATTTCCGCTCTCAATCCCTTTCTCAGTTCCGTTCCTGTCTGATCTTTGCTGATTGGCTGTATACTCTTCTTCCCCATTCCTAAAGGTGGAACGACCATTTACCATCTCAGCTTTATGTTGACTATTTCTTGCGACAAAATGTGAGTAAGCAGACAAGTTTTTGTAAGCCTCACTGTTCCTTGACAATTTTTTAAATTTTCTAGATATTAAAACTTTTTCAGACCATTCCTCCTGTCACAACGTATTGTCATGTCCAGATTTTAAATCAGGCAGTCTGGTTAACAGTCTTTGCAATGATAGGTCTACCTTGAGAACCTTATCATGGACTTCTGTTATTTTTGGTTGTTGCGAACTATTAAAAGTTTAATAAAGCCAACTCCACTTCTATTAAAAAAATTAACTTTTAAAAAAAAACTTAGACCCTTAGGAACCACCTTCAACTACAGACAGTTTTCATAATCTTTGGTTTCAATAACTGTTTTGCTTAGGCCAAGTACACAACCACACGACTTGTAGTATTTGTCAGGCCTTCGTCCCCCAAACCCTCAGAAGTCACCTAGCCATATTAAAACTTTATCTTGAGAATCAGCAGCTCAAACGTTTAGCTAAAGCTATGGATCTGACATCGGGTTCCTTGGATGAGCCACCAGTCAAAAAGGCCAAGAAATCAAGGCCTGAACCGATTGCTGCACCCTCCATTCCAGCCGTATCTCTTGAGGCCAGTGGAGGTCAGCAGTCTGAGGTGGAATCCTCGGACCTTCCTTTGGCGGGTACCCCAGAGAAGCCGTTAAAGAATCCGAGGGCATGTCTCAGAGGGAATCGAAGATGTCTGAATTGGTTGCCGAGGGGGAACTGAAGCTTATTTCTGAGGGATCACGTGGGGTCTCTCACATTGTAGTTTGGGAGGATGCTTCCACAGACATTGTGGAGTGCCATCCGGCCCTCCAACTCTGCACTGCTTCTCTGATATCTTGGCGTCGGAGTCCCACAAAAAGAAGCAGAAAACCAAGCATTTTGCTCCTTCTTTGATGCCTGCAGCCTCCAAACACCTTCCTGACTGGCAGACCTTCACCCAAGGTCTTTTAAATGCCATCCTGGCCTTACGCCAAGCCTCTGTTCTGGTCCAGGCTCCTACTGCGTGTACCCCTAAAGATAAACTTGGTCCCGACGTCTCTTCCGAAGAAGAGGATTCATCAGCAGATGAATCCCTCACTTATACTTCTCAGATTGTTCCCCCCTTGGGGTCTGCTTCCCCAGAGGAGGAGTCTAATGGCACAGATTCCCCAGAAAACGACATAACCTTCGAGGAAGCTGTAGCTCAAATAAAAGATTTCTTCAAGTGCGACAGCAGTCAGGTCACCGAGACCAAAAAAAAAAAGTGGTATGAACTTTTAAAAATGAAGACTCCTAACCCGTCTGCTGTACCTCCAGTGCACCCTGCCTTCTTGGATACTTTCCTGGCTGCTTCAGAAAACCCAGATTTCCACCCTCCTGCACCCAAACACCCAGATAGGTTCTATAAAGTACCTGATGAGGCTAAATTTAATTACTAAGCTCCTTCTGCAGACCCGTCCGTCATTACTGTGGCTGCAGACAAAACCTCCCAAGTTACCCCCTTCCGCCTCCCTCCTACCCTCTGATAAGGAGAGCAGATTAATAGAGTGCCTAGGGAAAAAAAGTATACACTTCTGCTACCGTAGTAGTGAGAGCCGTCAACTACCAGAACCACATGGCCAAATACTCCCTGGCTGTGATGGCTGATGTGACTAAACAATTGGGGGAACTCCCTGACTCCCCAGCCAAGGCTACAATTTCTACTCTCTTAAATTCCTGCACTCATGTAACCAAGCACTCTATCAAGTGCAGTTATGATGCAGTAGAGGCCTCATCTAGGGCTGCTGCCTCTGGGTCTGTCATCCGGAGATACTCCTGGCTTAGATTGCAGCCTCTCCCTGGTGACATCAAGTCTAACCTCCTGGATGCACCCCTGGACAACAAAAGGTTTATTTGGTACAGCAGCAGCTGACCTTTTCAAGGCCTTTCAAGTCAAAGGTAAGAATCTACAGGATCTGAGCCATATTTTTGTCTCCCCAGTGCCATGCTTTCAAAGATACTACCCTGCCAAGACCTTCTGTGTGAGAAGGCCTGCCAGATGGATGCCAACAAAAAGCAAAAAGGATTGCAGGAAACAGCCCTCTTCCAGGTCTGCTCCCTCTATTCCTCCTCGCACTCTGCCCTTTCTGTGTAAGCCTGCTAGCATGTGACTGTCATTCACTACATCCAGACACCTCTTTCCATGCATCTCTCTCTCTCTCCCCTTCCCTACTTGGAATCAGGTTACCCAGGACTCTCGGGTCCTCTCTATAATAAAACAGGGATACTTCATAACATGGGAGGCCAAACCTACTCCCAAAAGCATTCCTCAGCCTCCTCTAGACCAACTGGCTTTCTTCCCTCCAGTTCTTCAGGAACTTCTGGCACAAGGAACTATTCAAGAAGTCCCTGCACATGCAAGAGGAAAGGGGTTTTACTCCAGGATGTTTCTGGTCCCCAGGAAAGAAGGTTCCTGGTAGCCAATCCTGGATTTGCCCCATCTCAACACCTTCCTCCAGATTCCCTCCTTTTGGATGCTCAGTCTTCCTACCCTTCTTCCCCAGGCCTTCTGAGTATCCTTTGATATAAAAGATGCCTACTTACATATCCCAGTCCATCCCCTCTTTGGGAAATTCTTCCGCTTCCCAGTACAATCAATCCCAATACAAATAGGTGGATGAAATGAAAACAAAAACAAAAGTAAGTCCATCAAGGCTTGCAAAAAGCAGGAGACAGCGACAAGTTTTAGCATTAAAAATATTTAATCTTTGCTTTCGTCTACAAAAGACTAATTTGGAACACATTCTGTGGACCTCTCTTGTTCGGTATATATTTCTCGGAGGTACAGGATAACACGGAAGGACTGTGGCTGACCAAGTTCGCAGATGACTGCAAACTGGGCGCCATAATCGACTCTCCAGCCGACACAAGCATCCTACAAAAGGGCCTCATAGAAACAGACAACTGGTGCCAGAGCCATGGCCTCAAGCTAAACGCTAAAAAGTGTATAGTCATCCCCTTTGGCAAAAACAAAGTGCCCACAAATTACCACATAGGTGGTAATCCATTAAGTACGTAAGAAGTAATGAGGGACCCGGGGACCCAAGTTGATAGCAATCTCTCATTTGACAACCACGTGGCCAAATTGGTTAGAAAAACATTTTATATAGCCCACCTAATCATGAAGAGACTCACATCTAGAGCAGGGGAGGTCATCGTGCCTCTTTACTCATCCCTCATCAGGCCCATAATTGAGTACAATGCCCCTTTTGGGATGTACCTTACCAGACACCTGCAGCAACTGGAAAGACCCCAAAAGTACCTCACCAAGAGGATCAAAGGGCTCAAACATATGCCATATGCTGCCCGGTTAAAGAAACTCCAGCTCTACTCAGTGGCATACCGCCTGCTCAGAGGCGATCTGTGCCTGACATATAAAGCCATGTCCAACCCGGAATTAATGGACATGCTGCACCTCAGAAAATCCAAATCCCATCGAGCTACGTGCTCGAGAGAATTGAACCTTAGCACTGAAATAAATAGGACATGCTGGAGGGACACATTCATAACCCAGAGGCTCCCTTTACTCTGGAATAAAATCCCAGTCCAGGTTAGGCAGAGTCCCTCATTGACTCTCTTCAAGAGGAATCTTGATGAGTGGATGGGAGATAATAGGTTTACCCTGGGTATCACTTCTGTGTCACTGTTAGACAGAGGCACAGTATACTAACCTCGAAAAGGGCATAGCAAAATTCATTTAAAATGGGTGGCGAAAGCCAAACACACTCTGGCTAGGCTTATAAATGCCCTAGGGCAGATAGCCTAGTATGAACCTATGAATATACAGTCCTATTTAAACCCTAAACCCCCCAATGAAAACATACCTTTTATTTATTAATTATTCAATGGTGTGCAATCATTCAATATTTAAAAAAGAATTAAAAATAATTAGAAAAACATTTTTAAAAGATTTCATGGTATGTACATAAACCAACTGTAGTAAATGATATTATTACACTATTTTATTAATTTTCAGCCTTTATGTTTAAAAAAATAACATTTAATATTGATTGATTATTCGTATTGGTATTGTTTTGGTTTGTTATATATATCACTTATAACCTACCCAATCTTTTTCAGTCAAGCATTACATAGTTCATTTAAGTCTTGCCGCCTTTTAAACCTCATTCTTCCCTTGTATGTATTGTTCCAACAGTTACATTTTTTTCTTGTGAAGTTTGCTCCTACCCTTTTCCAAAGATCTCACTTTCATTTCTTTTATATCTGTTACTATATTTACTACTTCTATTGTAGTTGGTTTAGATTTTGACTTCCATTTTCTGGTAATTACTTTTTTGGCAGCCACCATTATTAGACACAGCAAGACCTTACCAGTCCTAGGTAATTCTGATTCTGTACAGAAAAATCATCTCCCTCATCAGACCAATCTGCCCACCCAGTATCTCTGACAATGCATCCTACAGGGAATCCTTAAATTCCGCCAACTCACCACATTACCAGAAAATATGTTCCCCAGTTACCTCTTTCTTTCCCTTTACACCTCCAACATTTGCTGTCTGCCTGAGGAAAAATTCTCTGGAGTCTGCTTATGTCAACGCAAAGAAAAGGCTGGAAAGAATGGAAGAAGCTTTAAACAGGTATTCAGATGAAATGATAAAGCTGCAAAAATCAGAGGTCGAAATGAAAAGGCTGGCTGAATATGAGACTTCTCAGGAAGTGATTTTCAAAAAAAAAATAATAGAATTAAAGGACAGAGCATGTAGAGAAAACATGAGATTTTCAGCTATACCAGAGCAGCTGGAAGGAACAGGCTGCATTAATTTTATGAAACCACAAATGAGCAACTAGACTGGTATTCCACAGCAGGAATTGTCAGTTGGAAGGACACATCATGCTTATGCACCAAACCTGGCTATAAGAAGGCAACCTAGACCTTTACTAGTAAAGATGCAATCTTACCAGCAGAAGGAGCTGATTCTGATAAAACTGTGGCAGAAGGACATCTAAAAGTAGGAGACAGCAGAGTGGTTATGGAGAATGATTACTCATTGTACACCAGACAGAAGAAGAGAAAATATATTCCACTGTTCAGGGAATGTCGAGATGCAGGTGTGAGATTCAAACTGCTGCACCAAGCTGTCTTCAAGGTATTCTTCCCTGGAGGGACAAAATCATTTTTGATGAAGTACATGCTAAGGAGGAAATACAAATGTCTGTCCAACAAAAAGTAAAGTGTGAAACAGAAGAGTATGATGCTTCTTGTTCTTCTGGTAATAAAGAACACAGAGGGACTGTACCTGTGAAACCTTTTCAAAATTTTCAGTGGAAAATGTTTGACAGAAGGAATGGAGCACGAGAGTTGACTAGAAGAATTGAGTACGTTGGAAATGAAGCAGAGACAGGAATTTGGACATGAACAGTAAAAAAAAAAAAACTTGATATAGGATTACAATGCAGTAATTATATTTGTGAAATATGACAGAGCAAGAAAATCAGAAATAATGGACTTTTTCAGAATTTGTTGAACTTATGAGGGACTCTAAAGCATATGACCTACTTCATATCATTAATGTTCAGAAAAGTGCTTTGAGGAGGGCAAGAGGAGGAAGAAAGTTAATTTTAAGAAGTATAGGAACTGCAGTGTACAAAAAAAGCCTGGTTAAAAAGCTTAATAAAAATCATGTGCTTTTTCTCATACTTGCATGGGGAAATGACTGGATTAAAGACCTTAGATTGATTTAGTAACAAGTTTTAAGAGAGAGCAAGTAAATGAAAAAGAACATTGAACATTATGAAAAAGAACATTGAACATTATGAGGCTTTTTTCTAGCAAATACACGTATGCTCAGTAACAATTCTGCAGCTGGTCTTCTAGTTACCACAGAAACAGTCTGATAAAGAGAAACTGGCTGTCTGCTTCTTGTGTCTCCATGGAGACAATCTGATGAAAAGAAACTGGCTACGGTCTGGTGGAGAGTGACTGGCTGAATAAAAATAAAGGAAAAGAGAAACTGGCTAGTAGATAATATTCTCTGAAAGCGTTCAAGGGTTTTCCCTCCTGGGAGAGCTATAAAGATAAGGCAGAACCATTCGGCACTGTGTAGAAGCACAGACTGCACCTTGCATCTTAGCATGGATAACGTTTCTTTTAGGTTAACTCAAGTCTGTGAGTGTGGCTATCAGTCTGGGACTTTTGTTCCTATTAGAAGGGTAAGACTTCAGTATTTGAAGGTGTACATAGTTTTGTGTGTTAGTATTAAGTTAATTAGTTTTAAGGGGTATTGGGGTGTGTTTTTTTTGTTTGTCTGAGGGCTTTCAATAAAACAAAAAGATGTTATGTAGTCCAATATCACCTTCATTCTTACCAGTGGGTTCGGAGCCGAACCTCAGCTCCGACTCGGCCATACTCTAGCTCAAAGTCTTCAATTGGCTCATGGCTAAGAGGTATCCCATCATGCAACAGGTCTATTCCCTAGATCTCCGAAAAGCACTCAAAAAAAGATGAACCAAACTATCACAAAGATGCCACAAGCGATGCCTTCCAACTAACACAATTTATTTAAACTTTAAACGCAAAAATACACCACGTTTTTCGTTCCGCTAAATTGCAGAACTTCTTCAGAAACAGTTCCCCACTCACATAGGCGCTTGTATTTATAATTTCATGAATACTTCATCCTAGAATGGCGCCAAAAATAAGTCAATTAAAAATTTAAAAATTTAAATTCGTTAAAGGTATCTTAACCATAATATACGATGCTCTAAATTGCACTTTCTTACCATACATTATTCCAAACTTCTCAAATCAGTGAAAATATTCCAGATCGAATCACAGGCACATAAATTGAATAAAATAAAATAAAATCTCAACCATCCTGACCACGATATATGATACTTTAAAGTGTGTATACACGTAACAGATTATTCTAAACGTCTCAGACAATACATAGGTTCAAAGCTAAAATGCACACATATATCACTGAAATTAAAATCTCAGACATTTATAATTTTAAAAAATGCATACATACATATATATGTGCATGTTTAAGTGTATATATCTAAAATCATACATATATGTAAAAAATACATTTTATTAAAAAATTATATATAATATATTTTATTAAAAAACACACACATATATATATATATATATATATATATGTGTGTGTATACACTTAAAATATGTGAGTGTGTTATTATATGTTTGTGTGTTTATGCACATCAAGTGTCCACATATATATGTGTATATACACTATATATACACACGCATATACGTAGCCACACACACACACACACACAAATCATTAATTCATAAATTCATAATATATTTATTTACATTAAATTCCAAATAAATTAAAATTAATTTATTTTATTTTATAAACTAGTCTGTCATAAATTACCTTTTTAGGCAATCAAAAATTTATAAAATTCTATATATAAAAAAATTCTATATATAAAAATCAATTTCACTGTATATATACATATATGTATACATATATATATATATATATATATATATATACATATATGTATCCCAACATTATATATAGAGATAAATAAATAAATAAATAAAGTTGGTAACTGATCAGATCAGATCCCATATATGAATTCAGTTTTATAATTTATAATAACTGCATATAAATACATATGTAATGAAATTACTCATTAGAAATATAAATATGTATGTATTGTTATATCTATAACAAAATCTAAAAGTTAATATTAATATTGAAATTGGATTGCACAGTCTTTATCTCATTTGACTTTTTAATTTTAGCAGACACATTATATTACATTTATCATTTAAACCCGGATACGTATATGCCTTTAGTCTAATCTGCCATAATAATTAAATTTTTTCAAGCAATAGAGATATTGGTCCACCTCTTTCGTCTTGATTCACTTGTATAATTTTAAACTTGAATTTATGGTCAGGGAACATTATTATGTGTCTTGCTAACGCGTTTTCTTCTTTAAACTGATTAATGCATCTTAAATGTTCCAAAACTCTCTTTAAATTTCCTATCCGTCTTCCCGACGTAAAAACATGGACAGGTCTGACATTGGGCCAAATATACAACACCTTTTGTTATACAGTTAAATTTTCTTGTAATATTAAATGTTAAGTTGTCAATCTCGCCTTCATTCTTGCTTGATGGGTTCGGAGCCGATCCACTGCTTTCGCTCGAGACTCCTTTTTACCAGCCGACCCCCCCCATATCCCATGATGCAAGGCAGCCTGGTAAGTAGTTCACATTTGTGATATTTAAGAAACTAATATTTTTGATAGTTTAATTTAATTTTAACCTTTTCTGACAGAAATCCCTGTCTCTTTTAATTTTTTAGTCAGTCAATTTTCCTATCCCATCCCCCTGTTAGAGTGTGTGTTGTTGGTGTTTTTACTAAATACCTCTTGGTATTAGTTTAATTTATTTTGACTGGTGTGTGTGTGTGTTGTGTTTAGGCACCATGTCTAAGGAGGGTTTCAGGTTTTAAGAAGTGTGGGACTCTGCTGTCAGAAGATGTCTCTGACAGGCGGTCACACTCTTTTTTACTATTTGAGGGCCTTCACTGGGACTCTGACCTTTTGTGTTTGTCTTAGCCAGAGAGAGGCAGGAGAAGAGAGGCGCATAAGTTGATTCTCAGGGGTCTTCTGGCTGGAGCCGATTCTGGATCCATCTTCAAGGTCATCCAGGTTGTCAGATCATGACCTAGAGAGAGTGGTCAGTAGATTGCTCAAAGTCACAGGTACTGGCCCAGCAGGCGACTGTTGGTCCACCCCAGAGTTTGGAGTTGGAGTCTTCGGGCATGGTTACTGCTGCTGGAGGACGGATACCTCCTTCTGTCCCTTCAGCCCCTACTCTTATCTCCTCTTCCTTGGAGGATTCGTGGTCGGGCTTCCATGGTCTCCTCCGGGGGTGAGTGGCATCGGACCCTTGTCCGAGCCGCTCTTCCTTGGAGCCTCGGCCTTGGTGAGCTCGGCTCCGACATCTGCCTCGGAGACTTCCCTTCGGTGGCCCTGGGTTCCTAGCTCTTGAGCAGGTTCTCTCGGACCTGCCTGGGAGGGGAGCATTCGAGGTGATGAAGAGTGTACTGGCCACTGATATCAGTCAGCAGTCTCTTCCCGTAGCTCCTCCCTCTATTGTACCTGTTGACATCTCTGCCACTTCTCTTGCTATAGGACCCAGAGATCCTCCGCCTCAGGTTTCCCCATTGGGAATTTCCCCCTCTTCCGAGGATTCTCCTGATGTTTCGGGAGATCCTCCTAGGAAAAGGACTTGTAAGAGGAAGCATGTAGACTCCCTGAGTCTGTCACGGATACTGACTTTGATGAGTCAGAGGGATCCCTAGATCCCCTCTGAGGATGTCTCCTTCTCAGACATCCTAGAACTTCTGAAACAGAGGGGAAACTGGCCCACCAACAATCCCTGTGAGGATGAGTCAGTATACCTAGAGGCGTTTGGATCTCGGCCCTCCACCTCCTGGGTGTCTCCGCCTTCGACCCCTTTATGCAGGTTATTGCGGACAGCTCCTGACTCTGTAGAGCCAGTCCCTAGGAGGCTCTAAATTTATCACTGCCCCTAGTGACAAACAATTCCTTACCAAGGGTGTCCCGCTGATGCCATGGTGGTGGCTGCGGCCACCAAAAGGAACTTGCAGATCCTTCGTGCCCGGCGTCCATCCTCCTAATAAGGACTCTAGGACCATGGATAGTACGGCAAGCGGATGTTTTCCTCAGCGACCTTTGCTATGCTCGCTGAATTATCTTTGTCACTTCACCAGACTCAGAGAGATATCCTGAAGGAGCTGGGAGAAGTAGTTCAGGATCCTACAGCTGCAGGGGCTCAAGAAAAGATTGCTTGCAGCTAGGAACCCTCAATTCCATTGCTAACTCCTCCATGCGGCTAATATCTTATGCTGCGGATGGGTAGAGCCGCAGGCACAGGTGTGGCTCTTAGACGCCAAGCCTGGATGCGGCTATGTGATTTTTGGATCCCTTTAAGGCGTCCTTCACAAATTCTCCCTTTGATGGGTCAGCTTTGTTTGGCCCTCAGGTGAAGGAGACCTTGACCAGGTGTAAGCAGGACGGCAAGACTCTTTCTGCTGTTGGAGTCCGTTTTCCACCCCTTCTAGGCCTTATCCCAAAGGACAGAAGGGTGGGAAGATGTGGTTCCGTAATCCCAAGGAGTCACGCCGATTCACGTGGTCAGTTTACCCCTAGAGGCAGAGGGGTAACAACAACAGACGCCGCTCTAGAGGCAGAGGGGTCCGAAGAACCAGGGCAACAGGGAGTCTCTTCCTGAGAAGCCTTTTCAGCATCCATGAGGTGTTGCCGCTGTCCCTCCTTGGAGGCAGTCGGGGAAGATTATCACTGTACCCAGAAGCCTGGCATTCCCTCACTCAAGACAGATGGGTACAGTCGATCATATCCAAGGGTTACATAATTCCTTTCGAGGAAAGTCCCTTCCCTCAAGTTCCCTTCCAGATGTACCACCCGGTCTAAGGGACATTGCAGAGTTAGAAATCGCAAAACTACTGCAAAAAGAGCCATTCAGCCAGTTACAATAGACCATTCAGAGCCCGGAATCTACTCAAGGTTCTTTTGGTCCCCAAAAGACGGGAGACTGAGACCAATATTGGATCTCAGCAGACTCAACAAGTCTGTCAGGAAGACAAGATTCGAATGGTCACTCTTCAGTCAATTCTGCCCTTCTTACAGAAGGACAACTGGATGTGCTCAATAGATCTTCAGGATGCGTACTATCAGATCAAAATTCACAGTCGCTCCAGGAGATTTCTCCGCGGCTGGGGTCCAGTCATTTCCAGTTCAGAGCCCTGCCCTTTGGTCTCACTACAGCCCCCAGAGTGTTCACCAAATGCATGGCAGTGGAGACGGCACACCGGAGACGTCAAGGATTCCAGGTGTTTCCGTAGCTCGACGACTGGCTCCTGTCAGCCAGCACCAGGCAGCAGCTTATGCAAGCCAGGACTTACACAATTGACCTTTGTTCTCATTTGGGCACCTCAGTCAACTTCGAAAAGCCATCCTTATCGCCCTGCCAGTCTATTACCTTCATAGGCAAACTTAAACACTGTTCGGATGTCAGCTACCCTTACAGAACAAAGAGTTTCAGACATTCAGACTCATGTCAGGATCATTCTGGCCAGCAAGAAAGTACAGGCCAGAATGGTTCTAAAGGTATTAGGTCTCATGGCTGCGGCCATCACTCTTCTTCCCTGGCTCGATTCTACATGCGCCTCCTTCAGTGGATGCTGTTCACACAGTGGTCATACCAGCAGCTTCCCAATGCGTCACCAGATTCTGGTGACACAAACATGCAAAGAACATCTTGCTTGGTGGATCACATCATCTCAGGTTCACCAAGGCAGATGCTTTGTACCTCCGTCCCCGATAGCCACTGTCACCACGGATGCCTCCCTGATCGGGTGGGGTCATTATCATGGCAGGATGGTTCATGGGACGTGGCAACCGTTCGAGTACCATCTGCACATAAATGTCCTGGAGATGAGAGCAGTGCTTTTAACGTTGCAAGCCCTCAACGACTTTCTTCCCGTAGGGACAATTGCAGTCCACACAGACAACATGTCTGTAGTTTGGTATATCAACAAACAGGGCGGAACCAAGTCCTACCCCTTGTGTCGAGAAGCCAGACTATGGCAATGGGCGATCTCCTCTCATCGGTTTCTGGTAGCAACGCATATCCCTGGGAAAACCAACACTATAGCGGACAGATTGAGCAGAGCTATTCTCATGCCTCACGAGTGGTCTCTCAAGCAATCCATAGCGGAAGAGATTTTTCTGGAATGGGGTCGTCCATGTTGCGATCTTTTGCTTTTACTCCCCAAAACAGCAAATGTCCAGACTTCTTCAGCCTCTTCCCTCTATCAGGCCATCCCCAGAGACGCTCTGACCCAGGATTGGCCCCAGGGACTCTTTATGCCTTCCCCCATTTCCTCTGATCCCTCAGGTGATCCAGAAAGCTACCGCTTTGAGAGCCAAATTGATTCTCATTGCCTTACTGGCCTCGACAAGTTTGGTTCCGTTCCTCCATCATCACCTTTTGGTGCAGCCGTGGCATCTGGACCCAGTGCCAGATCTACTGATTCACCAATCCGGTCAGCTGCACCCGGTCAGTCCCTTCTCTCAACCTCACAGCATGGTTGCTCCACTTCCTTCCCTAGCCAGGCTTCCTTTGATCTCTAACCCAGTTAGAGATATCATAGTAGCTTCACTAAAATCCTCTACCAGGAGGATTTACACGAGCAAATGGAAACGTTTCTCTTATTGGGCTAAGGCCCAAAATATTGATCCTTTTACTGCCCCTGTTCAAGCAGTTCTGGACTTCTTAGCAGAGATTTTTCATGCAGGCTCCTCTTCTTCCACAGTCAGAGTTCAGTTGGCTGCTATTTCTAATTTTCATGTTGGGATAGCAGATCATAATATTATGTCCCATAGGCTCTGCAGGGCCTTCTTGAAAGGAATTTTCCTGCTAAAGCCTCCAATCAGGAAACCTCCTCCTCAGTGGGATCTAAATTTAGTGCTGACATCCTTGAATCTTCCCCTTCGAGCCAGCTGTTTCTTGTTCCCTGAAATATCTTTCTTGGAAAACTTTATTCCTAGTGGCTATTACATCTGCCAGGAGGGTGTCTGAACTTCATGCTCTTTCGGTTCGACCCCCCTATTTGATTTTTCACAAAGACAGAGTATCTTTGAGAACTAATCCATCATTTTACCTAAGGTCGCTTCAAAAACAATCTGAATCAATCCATTGATCTCCTGTATTTTTTCCTAACTATTCAGATAGAGCTGAACAAAAGCTACATTATCTTGACGTCCACCGTCAGCTTAGATATTATTTGGACAGAACAAAAAATTTAGGAAATCTGATCAACTTTTTGTTTCCTATGATAATAAAAAGGCCTTCCTGTTTCTAAAGTGACTTTGTCCAGATGGCTTTCTTCGGTCATCACTGAAATTTATACGATCAGGGGAAAACAGCTGTGCTCAAAACCTAAAGCACATTCAACTAGGAGTTTAGCTACTTCTACAGCTTTTCAAGCTAGACTGCCTTTGGACACTATTTGTGCAGCGGCCACTTGGGCCACTCCTCACACTTTTGTTTCCCATTACAAATTGGACTTGGCCTCCAGGGACAGAGCCAGTTTTGGCTCTACAGTCCTCAAGAGTTTGTTCCATTGAGCCACCCAGGATAGAGGTGCTAGGACGGTCCCATCAAGCAGAATGAAGTAGATTCACAACTTAACATTAAGAAGTTATGTACCTACCATAACGCTCCATGTTAGTTGTCTTCTCGCCTTCTTTCTTGCGACCCTCCTTCCCCCTGGCCTGGACAGACCTTGTATAATAAACTATTATGCTAAAGACCATTCAAACCTGGTCCTTTTTCCATCTGTAAGTTTCTTCTTCCTTTGGGAAGTATTTTTATGCTTGGTGTTATTGCCCTTTTGTCAACAAACGAGATCTGGGTACTTCCTGCCTTGCATCATGGGATATGGGGCTGCCTCGAGCTGGTAAAAGGAGTTCTCGAGCTAAAGCAAGTGCCGAGTCGGAGCCGAGGGATCGGCTCCGAACCCATCAAGCAAGAAAGAAGGCGAGAGAAGACAACTAACATGGAACGTTATGGTAGGTACATAACTTCTTATTTTATATCCATTTACTACCATAATCTTACCTATCTCTACTGTATGACAAATTGAACAATTGCCACATTGTGTCATTCCTACATTTTTTATATAGGGATATTTTTGCTTTTGAAACATTTGTTTAAAACTAATAGCCCTTCTCCACACTATTTTTGGCTTTGTCTGAAAGTCGGGGCCCATGGTATTATCTCCATTAATCAGAACCCAGTTTTTGAAAATAATCTCCCTTATATGCATATAGTCAGAGCAAAAATTAAACATACATGCCAAACCAAATTCATTACTTAAAACATTCTGCAAATTATTTGGTGCCTGATGATAAGGTACAAGATCATATTCATTTAATCCACTAGTAGATTTTTCTGTTTTATCTTTTAGAATTGCAGTGTAAAACCCATTCATTCTTTTAGATGTTACTTCTACAATTATTTTTTCTATTAGATCTTCTGGATATGCTCTGTTCAGAAACATATGCTTTAAAACGATACATTCAGTTTGAAATTTTTGATCTGTTGTTACCATTCTCACTGTTCTGACAAATTGTCCTTTTAACACTGAACGTTTTTGGTGCAAAGGATGCGCGCTAGAAAAATGCAAAAACTGATTTGAATATGTTGGTTTTCTATAAATACTAGCTTTGTACTGTTGTTTTTCATAGTTTTTTATCAACAGTACATCTAAATAAGAAATAGATGTCATATCAAAATTGTATGTAAAGTTTAGAAAGTCGGTCGTATCATTCATTTCATCGACCAAATTTGATGCCATTTCTGTACAACCTTCTACTATTAAGAATATGTAATCAATAAACCTTACATAAAATTTCACCATATTTTGAAACAAGCTATTAGGAAAAAGATATGTGTTTTCCCAAAATGACATTACTAAGTTTGCATAACTAGCACCACATGGTGATCCCATTACCACCCCTTTCTTTTGAATATAAAATTGCCTATCAAAAATTATAAAATTATAAGATAAAATTATATCTAATAGTTCCTGAATTAGGGATATCTCTGATTCTGGGGCATGCTGTTGCCGCATTCTTGCAGTGACCCATTCAATTCCTTGAGTATGTGGGATACTAGAATATAGTTCTTTCACATCTATGGTTAGAAAGTTATAGTTTTCTTTAAATGGGAATGTGTTCAACCTTCCTAAAAACGACCAAGAGTCTTTTAAAATCCATTTTTCCAATTTTACATATTTCTTCAAAATGGAGTCCACAAATTTAGCACATGCATATGTGGAAGAATTTCTTCCATCAACTATTGGTCTAAATGGGGGATTTTGTAAATTTTTATGAATCTTGGGCACTCCAAAAATACAAGGTGCCTTAGGTGCTATTATCATCAAATAATTGAACAAATGAGCATCGATTCTGGCTTCAATAAATAGTTCATTAATTAGACTTTTAATAAATTGATTAGCTTTATTATATTCATTACATGATACTAGTTCGTATGTGTCTGTTGACAAAATATCCCTTATATGTTTTAAATAATCTGGCATATCCATAAAAACCAGACACCCTCCCTTATCGGGATTCATTATACGTATGTTGGCTTTTAACAGACAATCAAGACTCTGTCTTTCGTCTCCATTTAAATTATCTAAAAATGGGATTTTTTTCTTATTTAATTCTCTAAGGTCTATTTCACAAATTCTTTCAAAACCAGAAAGTATATTATGAAGGGGTGGATTATAGCAGCTTGCGACCCTAAATTCATTATTAGTTCCATCTTGCCCTCCAAATAGGGTTCTAAAATTCAATTTCCTAACAAAAAGTTTAAGGTTGCAGATAGTATCTGCTAGATTCATCCTGCAAGAAGGTACAAATGTTAGACCCTTAGATAAAATATCAACCAAAGCTTGTGATACATGGAGGGAAGAGAAATTATATACAATGAAGTCATTTTGACTATTAGTAATTATCTTTAGTCCTTCATATGAACTGTTCTCCTCTGTCATCTTCTTCTGTTCTGATTTCTTTTCTTGTTGTTCCATTGCCTCTTTCTCGGGGCATTCTGAAAACCCTGATTATTATTCCTATTGCGCATTTGTGTGTCATTTCCTGAAGTTCCAGGGTTGTTGTTGTTATTATTATAACCGTCTCTTAGACGTTCACTTCGCCTCATTTGGATGTTCTCATTTTGGTTTTCTACCTGCTCCGTTAAATCAGCTTCTAGATTTGAGCCAGTACTTGGACTATTAGAATTAGACACTGCAGAAGTATTATTAAAGTTAATGTTATCATCTCCCATGTTCTGTAACGAATTAGTCGGAGTCTTGTGAGACCAAGTTTGATTAGGTGGGGGCAACGGGTATGCCAGATTTTTTTCATATTGCATTCTGTCTCTTTCTAACTTTTTAATTTTCGTTATTCTCATTTTCTCAATATGTTGTTCTATACTTTGGAGCACTTGTAGGTATTCGTATTTGTACCTCAAAAAATCTGCATGTTGCTTAATTATACTATCCAAATTCTCTATTTTCTCTTCTAGCTCTTTTATTGTAAATGAATAATATTTAATCATGGTCTGCATCAATTGAAAACCATGCTGATTAAACATGTTGCTAAGATCTTTGTGAAAGTCAGATCCTATTATTAAGCCAGTTGGATATCGCTAGCTTCTTAGTCCTTTAGGCGCAATTTCTTCTCTTAGACATTGTTGAAAATATTCTATTTCCAAGTTTAACTTCTTGTGCTTTAACATATATGTGTCCAGTTCATTTAACACGTCTGATAAGACTGTATTGCTTTGTGTATTATTCGAAACTTGTTCATTAGGTTTAGTTCAACATAAACCAATAGGTGATATAAGCCAGTCTTTTAGATTCGGCATTAGCATACTTTCTCTACTATTATTTTGATTTATGTTATTCATATTTGTATTTGTTGGTAGCACTGTTGTTATAGTATTAGTGCTGTTTTGACCATTAGTATTAGAACCTGTTATGTTAGACACATGAGGTCTTAGTTCATTATTATGTTCATTAATCTGATTCATATCAGGATTAAACACAGTACCTGGTTGCAGCTGCAATGCTGCTCTTTGCTGTATTCCATTCATTGCCGTTGGTATGTTGGACTCCACTCTATCATCGGTAACCCTTCGGTCCTGTTCTTCTGTTCGGTTAGATTCCGCTAAGACTCGTGCATACCTCTGAGTGTTAACCATTCAGTCCTGTTGTGCCTGCTGAGATGACATTACTCGTTCTAATTTTTCACTGATAGTTTCCACTTTCTGTGATAGAAGCTGGATCAGCATCTTCAATTTACCGACTGCATCTCCTTCATTTGTACTGTTATCTTTTGTTGTGTTAACAGTATTACCAGTCTTGTTCCTTAGAATCTCTGGTGTTGTCTGGAATGAAACATCCGCCATGGCATAAAAAACTCCGAAAAGCACTCAAAAAAAGACGAACCAAACTATCACAAAGATGCCACAAGTGATGCCTTCAAACTAACACCATTTATTTAAACTTTAAACGCAAAAATACACCACGTTTTTCGTTCCGCTAAACTGCAGAACTTCTTCAGAAACAGTTCCCCACTCACATAGGCGCTTGTATTTATAATTTCATGAATACTTCATCCTAGAATGGCACCAAAAACAAGTCAATTAAAAATTTAAAAATTTAAATTCGTTAAAGGTATCTTAACCATAATATACGATGCTCTAAATTGCACTTTCTTACCATACATTATTCCAAACTTCTCAAATCAGTGAAAATATTCCAGATCGAATCACAGGCACACAAATTGAATAAAATAAAATAAAATAAATAAAATCTCAACCATCCTGACCACGATATATGATACTTTAAAGTGTGTATACACGTAACAGATTATTCTAAACTTCTCAGGCAATGCTTAGGTTCAAAACTAAAATGCACACATATAACACTGAAATTAAAATCTCAGACATTTATAATTTTAAAAAATGCATACATACATACATATATATGTGCATGTTATATCTAAAATCATACATATATGTAAAAAAAATACATTTTATTAAAAAATGATATATAATATATTTTATTAAAAAATACACATATATGTATATATATGTGTATACACTTAAAATATATGAGTGTGTTATTATATGTGTGTGTTTATGCACAAGTGTCCACATATATATGTGTATATACACTATATATACACACGCATATACGTAGCCACACACGGAGACACACACACATGCACACACACACACACATACACGAATCATTAATTCATAAATTCATAATAATATATTTATTTACATTAAATTCCAAATAAATTAAAATTAATTTATTTTATTTTATAAACTAGTCAGTCATAAATTACCTTTTTAGGCAACCAAAAATTTATAAAATTCTATATATAAAAAATTCTATATATAAAAATCAATTTCAATGTATATATATACATATATGTATACATATATATTATACATATATGTATCCCAAAATTATATATAGAGATAAATAAATAAATAAATAAATAAAGTTGGTAACTGATCAGATCAGATCCCATATATGAATTCAGTTTTATAATTTATAATAACTGCATATAAATACATATGTAATGAAATTACTCATTAGAAATATAAATATGTATGTATTGTTATATCTATAACAAAATCTAAAAGTTAATATTAATATTGAAATTGGATTGCACAGTCTTTATCTCATTTGACTTTTTAATTTTAGCAGACACATTATATTACATTTATCATTTAAACCCGGATACGTATATGCGTTTAGTCTAATCTGCCATAATAATTCAATTTTTTCAAGCAATAGAGATATTGGTCCACCTCTTTCATCTTGATTCACTTGTTGTATAATTTTAAACTTGAATTTATGGTCAGGGAACATTATTATGTGTCTTGCTAATGCGTTTTCTTCTTTAAACTGATTAATGCATCTTAAATGTTCCAAAACTCTCTCTTTAAATTTCCTATCCGTCTTCCCGATGTAAAAACATGGACAGGTCTTACACTGGGCCAGATATACAACACCTTTTATTATACAGTTAAATTTTCTTGTAATATTAATTTTATATCCATTTACTACCATACTCTTACCTATCTCTACTGTATGACAAATTGAACAATTGCCACATTGTGTCATTCCTACGTTTTTTATATAGGGATATTTTTGCTTTTGAAACATTTGATGTTAAGTTGTCAATCTCGCCTTCATTCTTGCTGGAGACTCGGCACTTGCTTTAGCTTGAGAACTCCTTTTACCAGCTCGAGGCAACCCTATATCCCATGATGCAAGGCGGAACTACCCCAGATCACGTTTGCCTCTTAGCGAAAGAGGTCTCCTTTGCCAGCTGAGGTAAGTGATTTTCTTGGTAAAATCAGAAAAGCTTAGTTAGGGTTTTATTTTCCCCTTTTATTCATAGTATAGTCTGTAGTGAGTTACAGCCCACCCTATTCCCTTGTTTTTCAAACTTTTATAACCTTTTTATAACCTTTAGTGTAAAGTTTTTAGTTAGGCCTAAAACCCCATTGGTTAATCCCTTCCTGTGTGTTGTGTGTAGGGGATTAATTTTGTGTGTTTGTTGGGGTTTGTGTGTGTTACTTCCTCCTAGGATATGTCTAGGGAAGGCAAGGTCTCCGGCTTCAAGAAGTGTGACTCGTGCTGTCAGAAAATGTCTCTGACAGACGGTCACACTTCTTGTGTTTATTGCCTGGGGCCTTTGCACCTGCAGGACTCCTGTGCTTTGTGTCACTCTTTTAGCCAGAGAGTCCTGCAGGAAAGGAGGAATAAGCTTATCCTCCGTGGCTTACTTAAGCCAGAAGGTTCTCCTCTAAAGCAGGGTCTGGGAAACCTTCTAAGCCACCAAGGCTCAGGCTTCAGTATCCAAGCCTCCTCCGGTGGCTCCGCCCGCTGGAGCCGAGATCGCCCGGCTGGAACCGATGTATCTACCATAAAGTAGTAGGTTCGGCACCGCTGGTTCCGATACCTTGTCTACTGTAGCCTTGTCGGCCCGCTGGAGCCGACACCTTATCCAGCATCGGAGCCGAGAAACCTTCGCTCCATCTGGAGTTCAGGGACTTCGGCTCCGATGGCTTCGTCCCGAAAGAGATCTCGGTCCCCTTCGTTACTGAGTATCCACTCGGCTCCCGGGTCTCCTCTTTTGTCGGAGCGGAGCCATCGGAGCCGATCTTCGAGATCTTCCAGGCTGTCTGACCACGACTTAGAGAGGGTGGTAAGCAGGCTGTTGAAGTCTCAGGCACTGGCCCGAATGCTCCATAGCCCGTCTCAACAGACTTCGGCTATAGCCTCACCCCTTGAACTTCCTCCTCCGACTCCACACCAGAGTTCGGAGCCGGAGCTTCTCGGGACAGCGACTGTTTCGATGCTGGAGCCGATACATCCTTCGGCTCCGTTGTCCTCGGCTCCAATCTCCTCCTTGAGGCCTTCCTTGGAGGGATCTGGTCGTCGGGTTTCCATTGTCGGCTCCGAGGGGGCTAGTGGCATCGGACCCTTGTCCGACCCCGCTCTCCCTCTCGGGGCTTCGGCTTTGGTAAGCTTGGCGCCGACATCGGCCTCGGAGCCTTCCCTGTCATTGGAGCTGGGAATTCCTGTTTCCTCGGAGCGGGGATATTCCGGCCTCCCGGGGAGGGGAGCCTTTGAGGTGATGAGGAGTGTCCTGGCCTCTGAGCCTGGTCAACGGTCCATCCCTCTAGCTCCTCCCTCATCAGTGCCTGCAGACGCCTCTTGCCAGCCTCTTGCTCTCAGGCCCAGGGATCCATCGCCCCAGGTTTCCCCACTGGGAATTTCCTCCTCTTCCGAGGTTTCTCCTGATCCTGCAGGGGAACCCCCTCGGAAGAGGACGTATAAGAGGAAACACACAGACTCCCCTGAGTCTACTACATCTGATACCGACTTGGATGAGTCGGAGGGTTCCCCACGGTCCCCTCTGAGGATGTCTCCTTTCAGACATCCTTGAGCTCCTCAAACAGAGGGGAATTGGCCTCCATTGACCCCTCCGAGGATGAGTCGGTATACCTGGAGGCTTTTGGATCCCGACCCTCCACCTCCTGGGTGTCTCCGCCTTTCACCCACTTATGCAGGTAATGGCTCGGAAGGCGTGGCTCCAGATTCTGTGGAACCTGTCCCCAGGAGACCATCCAAATTCTTCACGGCCCCTTCCGACACACAGTTCCTTTCCAAGGGTGTCTCTGTGGATGCTATGGTGGTGGCGGCCACTAAGAAGGAACTGGCGGATCCTTCAGTACCTGTCCATCCTCCTAACAAGGATTCTAGGACCATGGACAGGTATGGAAAGCGGATGTTTTCTTCAGCGACCTTTGCTATGCGTTCGCTAAATTATCTTTGTCACTTCACCAGGCTTCAACGAGATATTCTCAAGGAACTGGGTGAAGTAGTCCAGGATCCTTCTGCTGCTGGGGCTCAAGAAAAGATTGCCTCGCAGCTTGCAATCCTGAATTCCATATCTAACTCCTCCATGCTGCTCATATCCTATGCGGCCGATGGAGCGAGCAGGGCCGCAGGCACAGGAGTTGCTCTTAGACGCCAAGCCTGGATGCGGCTTTGTAATTTTGCGGACCCCTTTAAGGCGTCCTTCACTAATACCCCTTTGATGGTTCGGCTTTGCCTCAGGTGAAGGATACCTTGACCAGGTGTGAGCAGGACGGTAAAACTCTTTCTGCCGTTGGAGTCCAATTTTCCACTCCTTCTAGACCATATCCCAAGGGTCAGAAGGGGAAGATGTGGTTCCGTAAAGCCCAAGGAGCTACACGGACGCGTGGTCAGTTTACCCCAGAGGCAGAGGGGTAACAATAATAGACGCCCTAGAGGCAGGGGGTCCTCAGAACCAGGGCAACAGGGAGTCTCTTCCTGAGAAGCCCTTTCAGCATCCCTGAGGTGTTGCCCGACTGTCCACCCTTGGAGGCAGTCGGGGGAAGGATTTCACTGTACCCAGTAGCCTGGCAATCCCTATCACAAGAGATGTGGGTACAGTCGATCATATCCGAGGGTTACAAAATCCCTTCGAAGGTTTCCGACCTCTACAATCCCTTCCAGACTTCTCACCCGGTCAAAGGGATTTGGCAGAACAGGAGGTTTCAAAACTCCTAGAAAAAAGAGCCGTCCAGACGGTGCCGGCAGACCAGGTAGGATCCGGCGTCTACTCGAGATTCTTTTTGGTCCCCAAAAGGACGGGAGATTGGAGACCAATATTAGACCTGAGCAATCTAAACAGATTTGTCAAGAAGGCAAGATTCCGGATGGTCACGCTTCAGTCCATTCTGCCTTTTCTGGGCAAGGACAACTGGATGTGCTCTAAAGACCTTCAGGATGCGTACTATCACATAAAGGTTCACAGACACTCCAGAAGGTTTCTCCGCTTTCGGCTAGGGACCAGTCATTACCAATTCAGAGCACTGCCCTTTGGCCTCACTTCAGCCCCCAGAGTGTTTACCAAATGCATGGCAGTGGTCACAGCTCATCTGAGACGTCAAGGATTCCAGGTGTTTCCCTATTTGGACGACTGGCTCCTCTCCGCCACCACCAAGTGTCAGCTTCTTCAGTCCAGAGACTACACTCTACAGCTTTGCAGGAGTTTGGGAATTTCAGTAAATTTCGAAAAATCTTCTCTGCTGCCTTGCCAATCTATCACCTTTATAGGCGCAGAATTAAACACCGTCAAAATGTTAGCCAGACTAACAGATCAAAGAATTCAGGACATCCAAAAATTCGTTCGGATTCTATTGCAAAGCGACAAGATCAAAGCCAGATTTATACTGAAGGTTCTAGGTCTTATGGCTGCGGCCATTGTTCTTCTACCACTGGCTTGCTTCCACATGCGTCTTCTGCAGTGGATGCTATTCACGCAGTGGTCGTATCACAGTCTTCCAATGAGGCACGAAATCTTAGTCACACAGTCGTGCAGGGCTCATCTGGACTGGTGGATATCTTCCCCTCTTCTTCATCAGGGCCGACCCTTTATTCCCCCACCTCCAGTTGCCACAGTCACTACGGATGCCTCTCTGATCGGGTGGGGGGGGGCATTATCAGGGCAGGATGGCCCACGGGACGTGGCAACCCATAGAATACCATCTGCACATAAATGTCCTGGAGATGAGAGCAGTGCTTTTAACGTTGCAAGCCCTCAACGACTTTCTTCCCACGGGGACTATTGCAGTACAGACGGACAACATGTCCGTGGTCTGGTACATCAACAAACAGGGCGGGACCAGGTCCTATCCGTTATGTCGAGAAGCTCTCAGACTTTGGCAATGGGCGATCTCTTCTCAGCGGTTTCTGATAGCAACGCACATCCCCTGCAGGTCCAACCTATTGGCGGACAGGCTGAGCAGATCCATTCTGATGCCTCACGAGTGGTCTCTCAATCAATCTGTAGTGGATCAGATATTTCTGAAGTGGGGCACTCCTTGTTGCGATCTTTTTGCTACTCCTCAAAACAACAAGTGCCCCGATTTTTTCACTCTCTTTCCCCTTCCAGGCCAACCCCTGAGAGACTCTCTAACCCAGGATTGGCCCCGGGGACTTCTGTACGCTTTTCCTCCCTTTCCCTTAATTCCACAAGTCATTCAGAAAGCTACCGTTTTGAGAGCCAAGTTGATCCTCATTGCCCCATATTGGCCTCGACAAATTTGGTTTCCGTCTCTGCATCGTCACCTTCTGGTGCAGCCCTGGCATCTGGACCCAGTTCCGGATCTCTTGATCCACCAGTCGGGTCAGCAGCACCGGGCCATTCATTCTCTCAACCTCACTGCTTGGTTGCTCCACTTCCTTCCTAGCCAGGCTACCGATGATTTCTGACTCAGTCAGAGACATTTTAGTGTCTTCTTTGAAGTCGCCCACTAGGACTGTTTATGCTAGCAAGTGGCGACGTTTTCTCTTTGGGCAAATTCCAGAAATATTGATCCCTTTACTGCTCCTGTACATTCTGTTTTAGATTTCCTGGCGGAGGTTTTTCATTCAGGATCCTCGTCATCTACAGTCAAAGTACAACTGGCTGCTATTTCCAAGTATCATGTTGGCTTGCATGACAATAACATTATGTCTCATAGATTATGCAAGGCCTTTCTGAGAGGAGTTTTTCTCCTAAAACCACCTATAAAGAATCCTCCTCCGCAATGGGATCTAAACTTAATGTTGGCATCCTTGATACTACCTCCCTTCGAACCGTCTGCTTCATGTTCTTTGAAGTTATTGACCTGGAAAACTATATTTTTACTGGCTGTCACTTCTGCAAGAAGGGTTTCTGAGATTCAAGCTCTCTGCATTCGTTCCCCTTATTTGGTTTTTCATAAGGACAGGGTATCATTAAGAACTAACCCTTCCTTTCTCCCCAAAGTTGTGTCTCAAACCAATATTAACCAATCTATAGATCTACCAGTCTTTTTCCCAAACTATTCCGACAGAGCTGAACAGAAACTGCATTTTTTGGATGTCCATCGTCAGCTCAGGTACTATTTGCATAGAACTAAACAATTCAGAAAATCGGACCAATTATTTGTCTCCTATGCAGAAAACAGGATAGGTCTTCCAGTTTCTAAAGTGACCTTATCTAGATGGTTGACTTCCACCATTTCCTATGTGTACTCTCTCAGAGGCAAACAGCTATCTTCTAAACCAAAAGCACACTCAACCAGGAGTCTCTCCACTTCTGCAGCTTTTCAGGATAGACTACCCATTGATACCATTTGTGCAGCAGCTACTTGGGCTACGCCTCATACCTTTGTCTCTCATTACAAGTTGGACTTGGCCTCCAGAGATAGGGCCAGTTTTGGTTCCACAGTTCTCAAGAGTCTGTTCCATTGAGCCACCCGGGATACAGGTGCTAGGGACGCGGTCCCATCCAGCAAGAATGAAGGCGAGATTGACAACTTAACATTTAGAAGTTATGTACCTACCATAACGTTCCATGTTAGTTGTCTTCTCGCCTTCTTTCTTGCGTCCCACCCTCCTTCCCCCTGGCCTGGACAGATCTTGAAGAGTTCCTATTAGGTTGTTTCCTCCTGAGCCTTCATATGAGGACTTCTATTAGGAACTTGTGTTCCTAATTGTTAGGATAGTCTTTAGCAGGGTAGGTTAGCTACCAAACGAGATCTGAGGTAGTTCCGCCTTGCATCATGGGATATAGGGTTGCCTCGAGCTGGTAAAAGGAGTTCTCAAGCTAAAGCAAGTGCCGAGTCGGAGCCGAGGGTTGGCTCCGAACCCATCCAGCAAGAAAGAAGGCGAGAGAAGACAACTAACATGGAACGTTATGGTAGGTACATAACTTCTAATTTAAAACTAATAGCCCTTTTCCACACTATTTTTGGCTTTGTCTGGAAGTCGGGGCCCATGGTATTATCTCCATTAATCAGAACCTAGTTTTTGAAAATAATCTCCCTTATATGCATATAGTCTGAGCAAAAATTAAAAATGCATGCCAAACCAAATTCATTACTTAAAACATTCTGCAAATTATTTGGTGCCTGATGATAAGGTACAAGATCATATTCATTTAATCCACTAGTAGATTTTTCTGTTTTATCTTTTAGAATTGCAGTGTAAAACCCATTCATTCTTTTAGATGTTACTTCTACAATTATTTTTTCTATTAGATCTTCTGGATATGCTCTGTTCAGAAACATATGCTTTAAAACGATACATTCAGTTTGAAATTTTTGATCTGTTGTTACCATTCTCGCTGTTCTGACAAATTGTCCTTTTAACACTGAACGTTTTTGGTGCAAAGGATGCGCGCTAGAAAAATGCAAAAACTTATTTGAATATGTTGGTTTTATATAAATACTGGCTTCATACTGTTGTTTTTCATAGTTTATCAACAGTACATCTAAATAAGAAATAGATGTCATGTCAAAATTGTATGTGAAGTTTAGAAAGTCGGTCGTATCATTCATTTCATCAACCAAATTTGATGCCATTTCTGTGCAACCTTCTACTATTAAGAATATATATATATATATATATATATGTATATATATATATATGTGTGTGTGTGTGTGTGTATTTTTTAATAAAATATATTATATATAATTTTTTAATAAAATGTATTTTTTACATATATGTATGATTTTAGATATATACACTTAAACATGCACATATGTATGTATGTATGCATTTTTTAAAATTATAAATGTCTGAGATTTTAATTTCAGTGTTATATGTGTGCATTTTAGTTTTGAACCTATGTATTGTCTGAGAAGTTTAGAATAATCTGTTACGTGTATACACACTTTAAAGTATCGTATATCGTGGTTGGGATGGTTGAGATTTTATTTATTTTATTTTATTTTATTCAATTTATGTGCCTGTGATTCGATCTGGAATATTTTCACTGATTTGACAAGTTTGGAATAATGTATGGTAAGAAAGTGCAATTTAGAGCATCGTATATTATGGTTAAGATACCTTTAACAATTTAAATTTTTAAATTTTTAATTGACTTGTTTTTGGCGCCATTCTGGGATGAAGTATTCATGAAATTATAAATACAAGCGCCTATGTGAGTGGGGAACTGTTTCTGAAGAAGTTCTGCAATTTAGCGGAACGAAAAACATGGTGTATTTTTGCGTTTTAAGTTTAAATAAACAGTGTTAGTTGGAAGGCATCGCTTGTGGCATCTTTGTGATAGTTTATTCCCCAGATCTCGTTTACTGCTCGTTAAGCTCAGACGTGGTCTTGCTTTTGGCCGTGGCTAAGTATATTGTTTATAAAAACTTTTATAAACTGTTTACTTTGTGTTGCTCGAAAAAGCTATTTTCATAGCTGTGTATGTGTGGTAGTGGTGTTTTACTGCCTGTATTTGTTTCTCTGGCTGTTTTTTGTGCCCTTGTCTGGCTGTTTGGGTATCCCGTTCGTTTCCTTTCCCCACGGGCTAGGCCCGTTTAAGTTAGAGGACCTAGTTCTCCCCATTGTTTCTGTGTGGTCTTTGGTTTGGTGCTCCATTCTGTTAGCATTTAGTGTTGTGTCTGGCTAGTGATGCTTTCCTGCCTTTGTTTCCCTGGGCAGGGCCCATTTAAGTTAGAGGACCTAGTCCTACTGTTTTCCCACCGGTTTCTGGGTCGTTTGAGTTAGAGGCTCTGTTTCTTGTTAGTTGGGTCTAGTGCGTGTACGTATTAATTTGTTCCTTTCAGCATGTCCAAGGATCTTAAGGAACACAGGCCTTCGGGCTTTAAAAAGTATGTTGAATGTAGCAATAAAATGTCTTTAACTGATGGGCACTCTGTGTGCATGTACTGTTTGGGGGCTATTCACCTCCAAGAGTCCTGCTTGTTTTGTCATTCCTTCAGTCCCTGTGTTGTACAGGAGAGGAAGAACAAGCTCATTTTGAAAGGACTGCTTTAAACACTCCTTTGAGGAAGACTTGGCTAAGTCTTCCAAGCCAGTGCATTATCCTCTCCAGCCAAAAAGGACAAAAAGACTTCCAAGAAGCGCTCTCCGGCTCCGTCTGTTTCTTCAGAGCCGCTAGAGAAAGTTGCTAGAACAGTTTCTCCTTCTTCAGTGCCATTGCCCTTGGTGCCAAAAGAAGGTAGACTCTTGACTAAGTCTGTATCGGCTCCCAGCCTTTTGGTGCCGGTGACGGATATTTTGATTTGGAGCCGGTCTCCAGTTTTTTGACCGGGTTCTCCTTCATGCAAGTCCTCTTCTGTAGGGAGATCCAGATCTCCTTCTTTATCTTCCAGGTCCCTTTCTGATGAGGACATTGATAGGGTGGTGAAGAAACTGCTTCAGTCATCAGTGTTGGCTAAATTGATTTTGGCTCCAACCCAGTCGGCTCCGGAGCTTATGGCCTCTTCATCCTTTGTTGTTCCTCCTCCAAGCCTTTCTCGGCCTTTGGAGCCAGAGTTGTCGATACCGTCGGGCGCTGTTAGGTCGGTTCCAGTAGCCTCACCTGGCCTATCGGTTCTGATTTGTGCTCAGACCCCATCAGCTCCGTCCACTGGGGCAAGGGTTCACGGTTCTCCGGTCAGACCCAAGGGGGAGGTCTCGGATCGATCTTCATCGGTTCCGAGCCTTCCTGTCAGTGCTTCGGCCCAAGTGAGCTTGAACCTGACATCAGCTTCGGACCTCATCTCCTCAGTGCCGAAGGCTACTACTGTTTCATCTTCAGTTAGTCGGCTTTTAGAGCTGGGGGTATCAGCCTTCGAGGTTATGAGGAGTGTGCTGGCCAGGTCATCAGCTGCATCCTACAGCACCGATACTCTGCCCCCTCCAGCACCAGTGTCAGTTTCAGATAACGCTCTTTCCATGGTGGTGGCAGTGGCCACCAAGAAGGAACTTGCTGAAATTTCATCTACCGTCCATCCACCTAACAAGGAGTCCTGGGCTATGGACAGGTATGGGAAGAGTGTGTTTACCTCAGCGGCCTTTACACTGCGGTCGCTGAACTACTTGACGCATTTTATGAGGCTCCAGAGAGATCTCCTAAAAGAGCTAGGAGATTCTCTACAGGATAACATTTCTGATGCCGTGGCACAGAAGGTCAATGCACAGATGTCTACCCTATATTCCCTTACCAACTCCTCCATGGGGCTGATCTCATATGCAGTCGGTGGAGCGAGTAGGGCTGCGGGTTCTGGAGTCTCTCTTAGGAGACACTCCTGGGTGCGCTTCTGCAATTTTGCAGAGGCCTTCAAGACTATGTTCAGCAATGCGCCATTTGATGGTTCATCTTTGTTCGGAACCAAGGTGAAGGACACTCTCACTAGGTGCAAGCAGGAAGGAAAAACCCTGTCTGCCATTTGAGTCAGTTTTTCCATGCCTTCTAGACCTTACCCCAAGGGTCAGAAGGGTGGGAAAATGTGGTTCAGGAAGTCACAGAGGTTTTTCAGGGCGCACAAAGTGATTCCCCCTCCGGAGGCAGGGGAGGGGGTGGAAATTCAGGTAGATGCTGCCCTAGAGGCAGAGGAGGCCCATGTAACCAGGGGGACCGTGATTTTTTTCATGGTTCTCCCTACCAGCGCTCCTGAAGGGAAGCCTGACTGTGCATCTCTGGAGCCAGTCGAGGGTCGCATTTCTTTATACCCAGAAGCCTGACAAGAAGTCACCCAAGATGAGTGGGTATTAAAGATAATTTCCAGAGGTTATCATATCCCCTTCTCTTCTCCTCCCCCACCATTCAAGAGAATCCCAGATATTCCACCCAGTCACAGGGATTCCGCAACTTTAGAAATAAAAAAGTTGCTCTCAAAGGGAGCCATCCAGCCTGTCCCCGCAGACCAAGTAGGATTATGGACTTACTCCAGATTCTTTTGGGTGCCGAAAAGAACAGGGGACCTGAGACCCATTTTGGATCTCAGTCAGTTGAACCTTCATGTACAAAAGTTCTGCATGGTCACCTTACAGTTGAATACTCCCTCTGTTAGGGAAAGATGTGTGGATGTGCTCCATCGACCTCAAAGATGCTTACTACCATATCAAGATGGACAGGGCATCGAGAAGTTTTTTACGCTTCCGGCTGGGAGCCAGTCATTTTCAGTTTCTCGCTCTGCTCTTTGGTCTCACCACAGCCCCCAGGGTGTTCCCCAAATGCATGGCAGTGGTAATGGCTCACTTGAGACGTCAGAGATTCCAGGTGTTTCTGTACTTGAACGACTGGCTCCTTTCTGCCACCACCAGGCATCTACTGTTACAGACCAGGGAAGCCACCATTACACTGTGCCAATGGTTAGGAATTACTCTAAATTGGAAAAAAATCTGCATTGTTGCCCTCGCAGGGTGTCACTTTTATCGGCGCTGAACTAGATAAGGTGCTCATGAGGGCCTTCTTACCAGAAGAGAGAATTCAAGCTCTACAACAGCCTTGCTACCATTGAGGGAAGGTCAGGGCAAAAGTGGTCCTCAAGTTATTAGGGACCATGGCTGCCACGATCATGCTAGTTCCCCTTGCCAGACTACACATGAGGGTTCTTCAGTGGCTGCTTTTCGCCCAATGGTTACTGCAGCATCTCCCACTCTCCCGTTTTATTCTGATTACGGATATGTGCAAGCGGGATTCAGGCCAGCAATCTCAATGTGGGCAAGCCCTTTGTCCCATCTTCTCCAGTTGCCACGGTGACCACGGATGCCTCCCAGATCAGGTGGGGGGGCATTATCTTGGCAGGACTGTCCAAGGCACGTGGCAAGATCACGAGACCCATTTGCATATCAGTGTCTTGGAGATGAGAGCACTGCTATTAGTGTTGCAAGCACTTCAGAGCTCTCTTCCTCTAGGGACAATTGCAATCCACTCAGACAACATGTCGATGGTATGGTACCTGAACAAACAGGGAGGAACCAAATCATACCCCCTTTGCAGAGAGGCACTTCGTGTTTGGCAGTGGGTGATGTCTTCCCACCGCTTTCTAATTGCACCACATATACCAGGGAAGTCCAGTGTGATTGCCGACAGGCTGAGCAGAGCTATCCTAATGCCTCACGAGTGGTCCCTGAACAATTATGTTGCTGAAGAGATACTCCACAGATGGAGTCAGCCTTGCTGCAATCTATTTGCCAGCCCCCTCAATGTCAAATGCAGCAGCTACTTCGCCCTTATACCCCCGGAAGGGGAGACACCCAGGGACGCTCTAGCTCACGAATGGCCCTCCGGTCTTCTCTATGCCTTTCCACCATTACCTCTGATATCAAAGGTTATTCAGAAAGCACAGTCTGTGGGGAGCAAAATGATCCTCATTGCCCCACACTGGCCTCGTCAGATTTGGTTTCCCTTCCTTCAACCCTATCTATTGGACAAGCCCTGGATTCTGGACCCAGTTCCAGATCTGCTAACTCATATGTCAGGACAGTTCCATCTCTCTATCCAGACCCTCAGGTTGACAGCTTGGCTGCTCCAGTTCCGTCCTTAGTCAGACTTCATGATTTTTCCCCAGAAGTGGCCCATATTCTATCATCTTCCCACAAGCCTTCTACCAGGAAGATTTATTCCAGTAAGTGCAAGAGATTTTTTATTTGGGCACGTGAGAGACATAGTGATCCTTATACAGCGTCTATTTCGGCAATATTGGAATTTCTTTCTCAACTGTTTAGTCAAGGTTCAGCTGCGGTAACCATTAAAGTGCAATTGGTAGAGCAGTTTCTACCTTTCACGTTGCTAATGAGCCCAACCTTATGGCTCATAGGCTTTGTAGGGCTTTTATGAAAGGGACATTGTTACTCCAACCTCCAGTCTTTGATCCAGTGATGCCATGGGGACCTCAATTTTGTACTACAGAAGCTCATCTCAACTCCATTTGAGCCTGCAACTACGTGTGACATTAAATTCTTGTCATGGAAGACAGTATTCTTGGTAGCCATAACTTCAGCTAGGCGGGTCTCTGAACTCCAAGCATTATCAATTATACCACCTTATTTGGTGTTTCACAAAGATAGGGTCTCCTTAAGAACCAACTCTTCCTTTGTTCCAAAGGTTGCCTCTGTTGTCAATATCAACCAATCCATTGAGTTGCCTGTGTTTTTTCCTGAATTCTCCAACAAGGCAGAATTTAAGTTTCATCAGCTGGATCTTCACAGACAATTGCATTTCTATTTACATAGGACGAAAGATTTCAGGAAATCAGATTAAATGTCTGTCTTTTTTTCAGACACTAGACTTGGGGTTCCGGTTTGTAAGGCAACCTTGTCTCGCTGGATCACCAATTGCATCTCATTTATTTATGCTTCCAATGGCAAAGAATTATCCTTTAAAATGAAGGCTCATTCTACACGATCTGTGGCTACCTCAGCTGCTTTTCAGGCTAGGATGTCTATGGATGATATGTGTGCTGCAGCAACATGGTCTTCGCCTCATACCTTTATTAGTCACTACAAATTAGATCTGGTCTCTAGAGGCAGCTCTTCCTTTGGTTCCACTGTGCTCAAGAGTATTTTGCACTGAGCCGCCCAAGATCAAGGTGCTAGGGACGCTGTCCCATGGGTAAGAATGAAGGCGAGACTGGACTACATAACATCAAGAAGTTATGTAATCACCATAACGTTCAATGTATGTAGTCCATCTTGCCTTACATTCTTACTAACCCTCCCTCCTTCCCCCTCCTGGAGGACCTGGAGGTAGTGTCTCTAGGTGTCAGTAGTCCTTTCTGTTGGGGTTGTTCTTCTCAGTGTGTTTGTGTGTGAGCTTTCAGCAAACAAGATCTGGGGAATAGACCTGTTGCATGATGGGATACCTCTTAGCCACGAGCCAATTGAAGACTTTGAGCTAGAGTATGGCCGAGTCGGAGCCGAGGTTCAGCTCCAAACCCACAGGTAAGAATGTAAGGTGAGATGGACTACATACATCGAACGTTATGGTGAGTACATAACTTCTTGTTTTATAAGATGTGAAATAGCCTCAAATGGAGATGACAAGAAGCAAATGTATAAATGTTCAACCTGCCAAATGGTCTATGTTATAAAATCAAAGAGGAAGAATGTTGAACGCTCTAATGAGCGAAACTGCTGAAACTCAAAGTCCTTATTGTGGGGGGCTGTGCCCCCCCCCCTGCTAAATATATATTCCAACTCTGAGATCGCACTACAGTGAGGAAAGGGCAAACATTGTACTCTACACTTTACTAAAACCTTAATAACGGACCCTCAGGTTTTGGCAGTTTCACTCATTAGTGCGTTCACCATTCTTCCTATTCGATTTCATGATATAGACCCCCTGCCAAACAGTGTATCTATATAATACAAAAGCTGGAACTAGACATTTAACAAGAAAGATGTTGTACATAAAAACTGGGAATAAAAATGTTTTAATACAATGTTTTCTGCAACGTCTTAAATGTTAATGGCCTCAAAGATAAATACAAAAAAAGAGTAGTGAATTATATTAAAAATGTAGAGTGCAAATAGCTATATTACAGGTGATACACTTAGAAAGAAAGGAAAATGTGAATTTGATAAGAAAGGTTTTCAGTATGATTATTCAGTGGAATGCCTGGGGCAAAGGAAAAGATGAGTACTTATATTAATTGCAACAGGAGCTCCAATTGTGATAGAAGAAGATAAAAAAGATAATGGCAGATTTGTAGGGCTAAGGGGCTACTGGCAAGGGAAAAGGCTTGCACTGGCATGCATTTACATTCCATCTAAAACTGCTATAAGAAAATGCTGGGAAAAATAATCAGTTTTCAACAAGTAATATTAATTATAGTTGGGAACTGGAATATTTGCGGTGAAGGTGTGTCTGGGGGGCCCAGAAGGGAGAATATAACAAAGGAGGGTAGACTTTTGAAGAAATTTATGAAAATGTTTGACATGGAAGATGTGAATTCAGTAATAGGAGTTTGGAGTGAATTTACATATTAGGGCATTCCTTTGTTGAAGGTTGGGCGTCGAGCTGGCACCTTGGCATTTTGTAAAAATCTGCTGCCATTCATTAGCGGACCGGAGTTCCGCTGTGGTGACCCCTTACCGTGAAAAAGCCGAAAGACAACAACATTCCCCAAGATATAAAAACTGGGCTAGGCCAGGCAGAATTTACATTTCACAGAAATATGTGCATTTAATTGAAGGTCTTGATACTTACCCAATAACTATTTCAGATCATGCGCCAGTAATAGCTAAAATAAAAGCCCAGAGTAATGAAATAAAAAATGAGATATTGGCGCTTTCCCGCCTATTTGTTGAAAATAGAGGAATTTAAAAAATGGGTAGTGGAGATTATTCAGGAATTGTTAGAGAGGATAGAGGTTTCTTCTGAAAATATAGCTAGGGAGTGGGATGCAATTAAGGTAGAGTTTGAAAATAAGGTGGAAATAAAAGAAAGGGAATTATGGTTAAGAAGTAACAAGAATTATTTAGAGGGACTGACAAATGTTGAAGTATTGCAGAATAGGGGAATTTTACAGAACTTGGAAGAAGATCAACTACAGAATGCTAGACAGAAACTAAGTAATATACACGAGTTTAGAAAGGTTGCTTTTAAGCAACTGTTTTGTGATAATAGTAGAGCACAAAAACTTTTAGCACAATGACTCAGACAATGAAAAGTAGAAAGGGCTGTCGCCAGCCTTAGGGAGCCTGAAACAAGGAACGTAAAGAGAACCTGTAGAGGTATTAGAAATATTCTGGAAATTCTGTGAAAGTCTCTCAAAAGCAGAAAAATATGAAAATCAACAAAAGATACAAACTGAAATGGTTATGGAAGAATTAAATATGCCACTGTTAGAGTAGATGAGGCTCAATTACTAGATGTTAGGATAGAAGGAGATGAGCTAAAAATTGTGATACAGGAAAGTCCCCAGGAATAGATGGTATTCCTGGTGAAGGTTGGAAGCTAGGAGGAAAAAATGTATAAAGATCTGGAAGGTTTTGTTTAACAGTATTTTAAGAGGAGGAGAAGTACCAGCATCCTGGAAGAAGCAGTGGTAACTGTAATACTGAAAGAGGGTAAAGATCCATCAGATCCAGCTTCATATAGGATTTCAATACTGAACCATGATTATAAAGTGTTCATGTCTATAATGGCTAAATAAATGGCAAAAGTAATGCCAAAACTGATAGGTATGGATCAATGTGGTTTTGTGAAGGGAAGGGAAACATTTGACAGCATTAACAGAACATTGATGATGCAGACGGAAGCCGAATGTAAGAATATACTATTGTTGTTGGTAGGTCTTGATGCAGAGAAGGCATTTGACAGAGTAAGCTGGGACTTTATGAACAGGGCAATGGGAGCCTTTGCATTTCCTGAAAAAATTACAAGGTTGATTAGGAGGATATATGAGGGATCGGAGGGGAAAATTAAAGTAGGTGGGGCCCTCTTTGATAATATCTGCTTGAGCAGAGGAACCAGGCAGGGGTGTCCTCTTTCCCCTTTATTAATTGCATTATATTTAGAACCATTGGCAAAGAAAATAAGAGACTCAAAAATTCAAGGATATAATTGGTATGGTAGTGAAGAAAAAATGGCTTTATTTGCAGATGATATTTTATACCTGACAAAACCAGCAAGAGACATTACAGTGTTGTGGAACATTTTGAGACGGTTTCAGATCTTTTTGGGATATACAATTAATGAAGTTAAAACAGAGGCAATAACGGTAGATTATGTACCCACTCATAAATTGTTTCAGGAAATATCAATATTTATGGGGACATGATAAAATGAAGTATTTAGGAGTATGGATTAAAAATGTTTCTAGTGTGGCAGCTAAGGATTTGTGGGAAGAGACTAAACAAAAGATAGTACAAAAACTGAGAAAATGGAAGCTTTGTTATATGGATATAGATAATAAGATACAAGCAGATACAATGGTTTTAGTCCTTTAGTCTTATACAGAGGTCAGACATATTTTTTTCAACCAGAGGAGAAGTTGTGGGTAGCAATTAAAGAGCTGAAGGATTTTATCTGAGAGGGGAAGATGACAAGAGTCAAGTGGGATAAGCTGATTCTTCCATTAGAACAGGGGGGGATTGGGTTTACCTAATTTGAAGAGGTATTTCAGAGTGGCACCGTTAAGACTCCTATACACAGCGCAAGCAGAAAACTGTATTTCAAAGTGGAAAGGAGTGATGATGAAGCAGGGGAGAAAGCTCAAGAAACAAGGAGAGACTGGGATTTTGGATGCAGGCCTTTAAGGAGAATAACAATGATCATACAGAATATTATATCCATAAAGTAGCAGAAAGTATCCTAAGAACTAAGCCAACATGGTATTTGGAGAAAGATGATTCTGCCAGTAGGGATGACTGCAGTTAGGGATTTAGACATTAGGCAAAATGAAGATGGAATTTATTGGAGAAAACTGGCAAAAAAACTAAGGTATTGGGAACAAATAACTAGAGAAAGATGATAGAAGACGCCAATAATTTATTTGGATTGCAGGTTAGAAATTGCCTTCCCTGTCAGGGATTGATATCAGAGTATAGGCAAATTTGGAAGAAATGGGGGGGAGGGGTCCTAAATGAAAGACCAGCACTAGTAGCGTTTTTCATAAAATCTAGAACAGAAACTGCCATTAAAAAATAATTAGTAGAGCATAGAAAATATTGCATGATAACTATAAGAATCAATCAGAGGAGGTTAGAAAGGATTGAGGAAGAGAGATTGGATGAGCAATTCACAAAGAAGCAATGGGAGACAATATATATCTCTCCCAAATATTCAACAAAATTTAGAAGATTTAGGATTTTTGTCTGTAAATTTTTCCATAGATATTTCTATACCCAAGTAGACTCCAGAGAATTTTTTCCTCAAGCAGACAGCAAATGTTGGAGATGTGATGGGGAAGAAAGAGGTAATTGGGAACATATTTTCTGGGAGTGTAGTGAATTGGCAGACTTTAAAGATTCCCTGCGGGATGCACTCTCAGGGATGCTGGGTGGCAGATTGGTCTGACAAGGGAGATTATTTTTCTGAGCTGTGATACAGAATCAGAATTGCCTAGGCATGGGAAGGTCTAGCTGACCAAAAAAAAAAATATATTAGAAAATGTAAATCAAAATCTAAACCAACTATATTACAAGTGGTGAATATAGTAACAGAGGTAAAACAACTGGAATTGAAATCTTTAGAAAAGGTTAGGAACAAACTACATAGGAAAATGGGAATTGTGGGAACAGTACATACAAGGGAGGAATGAAGTTTAAAAGGAGGTAGGAATTAACTGAGCTATGTAATATCTGACTGAAAAAGATTGGGTAGATTCTAAGTTATGTATAATGTTTGCAACTGGGAGTGTGGCAGTATGGTTTGTGATGTAAAATGCTTGAATTGGGGCTGTGTTGGTGTGGTTTGTTTTCATTTGTTTAAATGTATGATTGCCTATTTAATGAGTGATGGTTTAATAAAGATGTTTCTTGCTTTACAAAAAATGGCAGAAAATGAATAATTTATGTAGTGTTGCTTAGATTATATGATAAATAGCAATATAAGTGAAGTAAACTGTTTATGTTAAAGTGTGATTATTTTATATAAATGTAAATTTGGCTATGTCACAAGTGATAATTCAATAAAGGTGTTTGGGGAAAAAAGTCCCAAACTGACAGCCACACCCATGGACTTGAGTTAACCTAAAAGAAAGGTTATCAGTGTAAGACGCACAGTGCAGCCTGTGCTTCTACTAAGTGCTGATTGTTTTTTTTTTTTTTTTTTTTTTATCTTTATCACTCTCCCACCGGGGAAGACCCCTGAATCTTTTCAGAGAACATTATCTTCTAGCCAATTTCTTTCTGTTTTTTTTTTCAAAGTCAGTCACTCTCCAGCAGAGTGCAGTCATTTTCTCTTCATCAGATTGTCTCCATGGAGACATGAGAACCAGGCAGCCAGTTTTTCTTTTTCATATTGTTTCCATGGAATCATGGAGGAGTTGCGGAATTTAATGAGCATACATGTACTTGCTAGAAAAAAGCCTCATAATATTCAGTGTTCTTTTTCATTTACTTGCTGTCTCTAAAAACATATTACTGCGTCAATCCAAGGTCTTTAATCTAGTCATTCCCCCATGCAAGTATGAGAAAAAGCACATTGGTTTTTCTTTTATCATGTTTTTTAACCAAGCTTTTTTTTTACATTGCAGTGCATACATTTCTTAAAACTGAAGCACTTGTTTACAATCCCCATGTCACATGAAAATAACTCAAAAAACTTTGTAGAATGTAAAGAAAACCACAAATCGCAAAATAAGTAGTATTTATGAAAAAAATCTTTGCTTACAGTTTACTTTCTTCCTCCTTTTCCCCTCCCCAAAGCACTTTTCCGAACATTAATGACATGGAAGTAAGGCATATGCTTTAGAGTCCCCCACAAGTCCAACAGATTCTGAAAAAGTCCAATATTTCCAGATTTTCTTGTTCTGTCATATTTCCCAAATATAATTATTGCATTGTAATCCCATATTAAGTTACTGGTTTTATTACTGTTCGTGTGCAAAATTATGTCTCTGCTTCATTTCCAACATATTCTCAATTCTTCCTAGTCAACTGTTGTGCTCCCTTCCTTCTGTTCAACGTTTTCCGTTGAAAATTTTGAAAAGGTTTCACAGGTACAGTCCCTGTGTGGTCTTTATTACCTGAAGAAGAAGCAGAATCTCCTTCTGTTTCACAGCTTACTTTTTGTTGGAGAAACTTTTGTAATTCCTCCTTAGCACGTACTTAATCAAAAAATGATTTTTTTCCTCCAGGGAAGAATACCTTCAAGACACCTGGGTACAGCAGTTTGAATGTCACACCTGCAGCTCAACATTCCCTGAATAGTGGAATAAATTTGTTCCTCTTCTGTCTGCTGTACAATAAGTAGTCATTCTCCATAAACACTCTGCTGTCTCCCACATTTAGTACTTTGTCCTTCTGCCACAGTTTTTTTCAGAATCAACTCCTTCTGCTGGTCGGATTGTATCTTTACCATTAAAGAGCAAGGTTGCTTTCTCATAGCCAGGTTTGGAGCATGCACACAATGTGCCTTTTCAACTAACAACTCAGGCTATGTAATACCAGTCCAGTTGCTTTTTTGTGTTTCGATAAAATTAACGCAGTCTGTCCCTTTCAGCTTCTCTGGTATAGCTGAAAATCTCAAATTTTACCTATGTGGTCTGTCCTCTAATTCTATTATTTTTTGAAACATCTCTTCCTGAGCAGTATTATTTTCAGCCAGCTTTTTCTTCATTTCACTGTCTGATTTTTGCAACTTTATCATCTCTCATCTGAATATCTGTTTAAAGCTTCTTCCATTTTTGCAGCCTTTTGTTGTTTGTGTTGATATATTCCGTCAATGTTTATTTTAACCAGGTGTGTATGCCGTTGTCTTATATCTTCCTGTAGGTTATTGGAAGTCATGTCTGAAGGTTGCATTGCGTTTTGCTGAACAGCTACAGAACTTTCCCCAGTCAGTGTTTCTTCCTTAGTTTTTGTAGCTGCTTTTTACAGGTTTTCTGTATTTCTTTATTCCTGGCATCCAGGCAGTGCACTTACTAGCCAGTTACTGAAATTTACCCTTAAACACAAGTCTACTGGCCTTCTCTGCTGAGTTTGTTTTCACATTTGGAGAACCAGAAATAAACTGTTGCTCAGTGTGCAGCCATGTTGGAAGTCTAGGGAGCAGAGTTTCTGGTGTGTGACTTCCAATATGTGTTGTTCTATTTTGATGTTCTCATCATTTAGGATGTCCAGAAGTATTGTTTGGATTACAGTTTTCAGGTTTTTGTTGTATGAGGTGATTTCTGAAGGTTAACTTGCATTTTGGTATTATTTAGGATATTTAGGATCAACACGCATATTTTTGTTGTTAGGATGTAAAAGCAGATTTGTATCTTTTAGTCAAATGTCAATAGCAGTGAAAGAATTTTGGATGATGTCTTGAAGTGTTGGTAAGGAAGGGGTTGCAGATAACAAGGGCTGAGTCATCAAAATTTTGAATTGTACTACCGAGGTGGGTGGCAGTATTCAGTTTGTTTATAAAAAGATTGAAGAAGATGGGAGTCTTCATACTGGTCCTTTCCGGACACCTATAGTGACTGTTAGCAAGGAGGAGAGATTGTTTCCATTTCACTGTATGCTGGCTGTGAAGTCTGATAGAGGTTTATGTGATTCTCTGAACTGTTAGCTCCAAATGTTCCTTACCAATTGTTTTATGTATCCCATTACAGAACTTGAGAGGAATGATTGATGTTAAGTTGTCCATCTTGCCTTCATTCTTGCTGGTTGGGTTCAGAGCCAATCCTCGGCTCCGACTTGGCCATCTTCAATAGCTTGAGAGCTGTTTACTGACTCGAGGCTACTCCATATCCCATGATGCCTGGCACTAGTTACCCAGATCTCGTTTGCCGCTTCAGACTGAGAGGTTGTCTTACTGGCTCAGGCTCGTATGCTTTTTGTATTTTCTATTTTCACTAGATTTATCCATTAATAGTGTACCTAATTCCTATAATTGTACTATTTCCCTAGCTAGATTCCTTATATAGTATCTATCCCTCCTGTTTTTTCTTGAAAACTCGTTTTACTTAGAGAGTTTTCCCCACCCCTCCCCCTTTCTTCCCTTTTTGCAGTAGCCGTTTAAATTAGAGGCTAACCCTCTTTTTGGTCTTTTCTAGTTTAAAAAAAAAAACTTTTTTAGATAGTGTCTGTAGTAGTATACTTAGTTTTTAGTGTATGTTAGCTGTATAGTTTGTATTGTTTAAATAGTTATACCTGCTAACTTATTTTTTTCTTGTGTGTGTGTGAGAGTGTTTAACCTTGGTGTGTGTGTGGTAACATGTCCAAGGATACTAAAGTGTCCGGATTCAAGAAGTGTGACTCATGCTGTCAGAAGATGTCTCTGACAGATGGTCACACTTCTTGTGTCTGTTGTCTGGGCGCGGTGCACCTGCAGGACTCTTGTTCGGTTTGTCATGCTTTCAGCCCAAGAGTCCTGCAGGAGCGCAAAAATAAGTTAATCCTTCGGGGTTTGCTCAAGCCCCAGGATTCACCAGGCAAGGCTCAGCCAGTTAAATCCTCCAAGCCACCCAAGTCTTCGGCTCCCAGTTTGGTGCTGTCACTGGGTGGAACTCCACCATCCACCTCGGCTCCGGCCAGAGCCGATGTGCCTCCCTCCCTATTGGCTTCAGCAAGTTCTTCAGAGACATCTGGGAGTCTAAAGAGATCTAGGTCTCCCTCTTTGGAGTCGATACGCTCGGCTCCAAGGTCACCTCTGCTCCAATCGGAGCGCAGTCACAGGTCCTCTCACTCCTCTTGGTCCTCTAGACTTTCAGATCAGGATTTGGAGAGAGTGGTCAGCAGGCTGCTGAAATCACAGGCCCTAGCAAAAATGTCCAGCCCCCCTCATCAGGTGTCGGCTGTGTCCACTTCTGCAGAGATTCCTCCTCCGACTCCTCTCTTGAGCTCAGAGCCGGACTTCGTTGGGGTTTGACTCGTGGAACCGTCGGCTCCGATACCTTCTCCTTCGGTTCTGTCGTCGGCTCTGATCCCTTCCATGGCACCGTCCTTGGAGGGATCTGGGCGCCGGGACCCTTGTCTGACCCCGTTCTCCCCCTCGGAGCTTCGGCGCAGGTGAGCTCGGCTCCTACATCAGCCTCGGAGCCATCCCCCTCGGTGTGGAGAGGAAATCTGGTTTCTTCGGAACCGGAGTCTTCTCTGCGTCTGGGCGGGGGCGCCTTCGAGGTCATGAGGATTGTACTGGCCCCCAAGTCAGTCCCACAGTCAACCCCATCGGCTCCTCCCCCTATGGTGCCTGCGTCTGCCTCTGCCCCTCCTCCAGACCCCAAGCGTGGGGAACCAGCGCTACAGGGCACCCCTCATCACTCAGAGGAGCCACCTCATAAGAGGAAGTGCAAGAGGAAGCACATTGACTCCCCTGAGTCTGTCACATCAGATACTGACTTAGAGGATTCGGAAGGGTCCCCGAGATCCCCCTCTGAAGATGTCACCTTTTCAGACATTTTGGAAATGCTTAGGCAGAGGGGGAACTGGAACCCACTAGCCCCTTCCGAGGATGAGTCGGTATTTCTGGACGCGTTTGGTTCCTGACCTTCCACCTCCTGGGTGTCTCCGCCTTTCGACCCACTTATATCTGTGGTGGCTCGGAAGGCGTGGTCAGCTCCAGACAAAGTGGAACCTACCCCCAGGAGACCTGCTAAATTTATAACTGCACCTCAGGACAAACAGTTTTTGACTAAGGGCGTACCTGTTGATGCCATGGTGGTAGCAGCATCCACAAAGAAGGAGTTGGCAGAAACTTCCTCATCTGTCCATCCCCCTAACAAGGAGTCTAGGACTATGGGCAGATATGGAAAGCGAATGTTTGCCTCAGTGATTTTCTCCATGAGGTCTCTGAATTATTTGTGCCATTTCACCCGCCTTCAGAGGGATCTCCTAAAAGAGCTTGGAGATACCCTCCAAGATCCATCAGCTGAGGTAGCTCAAGCTAAGGTGGCCTCCCAGCTGGTGACTCTGAATTCAGTTGTTAACTCCTCTACGAGGCTGATTTCTTATGCAGCCGATGGTGTGAGTAGAGCCGCCGGCACAGGCGTTGTCCTTAGGATGCACGCATGGATGCGGCTATGTAATTTTGCGGAGCCCTTCAGAGCGTCTTACACCAATACCCCCTTTGATGGTTCCGCTCTCTTCGGATCACAGGTGAAGGACACCCTAACCAGGTGTGAACAGGAAGGCAAGACTCTCTCTGCTGTGGGAGTCCATTTTTCCCTCCTTCTAGACCATACCCCAAGGGTCAGAAGAGTGGAAAGATGTGGTTCCGGAAATCCCAGGGAGCCTTGCCTGACACACGTGGTGAGTTCCCCTCCAGGGGCAGAGGAGGGAACAATAACAGACGCCGCTCTCGTGGCAGAGGGGGTCCGCAGAACCAGGGCACCAGAGTATCCTTCTCTGAGAAGCCCTTTCAGCATCCCTGAAGTGTTGCCCAGCTGCCCACCTCTGGAGGCAGTCGGGGGAAGGCTGTCCCTGTATCCCAAAGCCTGGCAAGACCGAACTCAAGACAAGTGGGTACAGTCTGTCGTATCCGGAGGTTACAGAATTCCCTTTGCTCAACCCCCATTACCATCAAACAAGTTCCTTCCAGATGTTCCACCCAATCTAAGGGAACAAGCAGCCACATAGATTTCAAAGCTGCTACACAAAAAGAGTCATCCAGGAAGTCCCGGCAGACCAGCTCGGATCTGGAACTTACTCAAGGTTCTTTTTGGTACCAAAAAAGACAGGGGACTGGAGACCCATTCTGGGTCTCAGCAGATTAAACAGATCTGTACAAAGAACAAAGTTTCGGATGGTCACGCTACAGTCCATTCTACCCTTCCTGGGTCAGGACAATTGGATGTGCTCTATAGATCAGGATGCGTACTACCACATCAAAATGCACAGACTCTCCAGAAGATTCCCTCGCTTCCGGCTGGGGGCCAGTCATTATCAGTTCAGAGCTCTGCCCTTCGGTCTCACCACAGCCCCCAGGGTTTTCACCAAATGCATGGCAGTAGTTACGGCTCACCTGAGACGTCAGGGATTCCAGGTGTTTCCATATCTAGACGACTGACTCCTCACTGCTTCCACCAGGCATCACCTCCTGCAAGCCAGGGACCACACTATCAAAACTTGTTCCAGGCTAGGTATCACAATAAATTTCGAAAAATCTGCATTGTTGCCCTGTCAGCATATCACTTATATAGGTGCAAATTTAAATACAAGGAACATGTTTGCAAGCCTTCCACCAGACATGATATCACTAATTCGCCAGCAAGTACAGATTTTATTAACATGCAAAACGATTCAAGTCAGGTTCGTCCTCTGAACACTGGGTTCCATGGTGTCAGCTATTCTAATTGTCCCCCTGGCCCGCTTTCACATGAGAATCCTTCAGTGGCTTCTTTTCACACAGTGATCTTTCCAACATCTTCCCATGTCTCACAAGATTATGATCACAGAAGCATGCAAGAAGCACCTCGTGTGGTGGATGGTCTCCCCATCAGTGTCCCAGGGCAGACCATTTGTGCTATCCCCTCCAGTCGCCACAGTGACCACGGACGCCTCCCTGATAGGGTGGGGGGGGGCATTATCAGGGCAGGACAGTCCAAGGCACCTGGCAGCTTCACGAGTACCATCTGCATATAAATGTCTTGGAGATGAGAGCCGTGCTTTTAGCGTTGCAAGCCCTTCAGGACTGTCTCCCTCCCGGGACCATTGCAATTCTAACGGACAATATGTCAGTGGTGTGGTACATCAACAAGCAGGGCGGAACCAGGTCCTATCCTCTATGTCGAGAAGCACTCAGACTCTGGCAATGGGCGATCTCTTCCCAACATTTTCTGATCGCAACGCACATCCCTGGGAGTTCCAACGTCATCAGACAGGCTCAGCAGTGCAATTCTCATGCCTCACGAGTGGTCTCTGAATCAGGTAATTGCAGAACAAATTTTTCGCAAATGGGGGCAGCCTTGCTGCGGCCTGTTCGCCACACCTTTCAACAGCAAGTGCAGCAATTTCTTCTCCCTTTTCCCGGGCACTCCCCAAGAGATGCTCTAGTCCACGATTGGCCTCAGGGACTTCTCTACGCTTTCCCTCCGTTTCCCCTAATACCCAAACTCATACAGAGAGCAACTGCGTTGGGTTGCAGAATGATCCTCATTGCCCCTTACTGGCCTCGACAGATATGGTTCCCATTCCTGCATCATTACCTTCTTGAGCAGCCTTGGATTCTGGATCCTATTCCAGATCTACTGATTCATCCATCAGGCAGACTGCATTGTTCCCTTCAAACACTCCAGCTCACAGCTTGGTTGCTCCACTTCCAACCTTAGCCAGGCTTCCTAATATTTCCTCCTCTGTGCAGGAAATTATCTCATCGCACAAATCCACAACTAGGAAAACCTATGCTAGCAAGTGGAAACGTTTTTCTTGCTGGGCAGAGGCTAAGAACATAGATCCCTTTTCAGCCCCTGTCCACGAGATTTTGGAATTTTTAGCAGAACTCTTTCATTCTGGTTCCGCTTCTGCTACAACCAGAGTTCAGTTAGCTGCTATTTCAAATTTTCACATTGGGTTGTCTTCTAACAACATTATGTCTCATAAGCTGTGTAAAGCCGTCCACAAAGGAACCACTCTGCTTAGGCCCCCAATCAGGGACCCACCACCTCCGTGGGATCTAAATTTGGTGCTAGCTTCCCTAATCTTGCCACCTTTTGAACCTGCAGCATCTTACTCCTTAAAGTTTTTATCCTGGAAGACTCTTTTTCTGGTAGCTATTACTTCTGCCAGACTTGTTTTGGAGCTTCAGGCTTTATGTATTCGTCCCACATACTTAGTTTTTCATAACGATATGGTCGCTCTAAGGACCAATCCTTCCTAAGGTTTGTTCACAAAATAATTTAAATCAATCCATAGACCTTCACGTGTTCTTTCCTAATCACACCAGTAAGGCAGAATATAAATTGCACCAGTTAGATGTCCACAGACAACTGCGTTTTTATTTGCATAGGACAAAGGACATCAGGAAGTCGGACCAACTCTTCCTTTCCTATGCTGAGGGCAGACAAGGCCTTCCAGTCTCAAAGGTAACATTATCTAGGTGGTTGTCTCACATTATTTCTTTCATTTGCCAGCTGAGAAACAAAGCACTATCTATCAAACCAAAAGGCCACTCTACTAGGGCATTGGCCACCTCGGTGGCCTTCCAATCTAGGTTGCCCAATGAATCTATCTGTGCAGCGGCTACTTGTGCTAACCCACATACCTTCATTTCTCATTATAAACTAGACATGGTTTCCAGAAACAGAGCTGATTTTGGTTCCACTGTTCTGAAGAGTCTGTTCCAATGAGCCACCCAGGATAGTAGGTGCTAGGGACGCTGTCCCAACCAGCAAGAATGAAGGCGAGATGGACAACTTAACATAAAGAAGTTATGTACCTACCATAGCATTCCATGTTAGTTGTCTTCGTCTTGCCTTCTTTCTTGTGTCCCACTCTCCATCCCCCTATCCTAGTGGATCGAGAGGAGCTCCCCTTTCAGATTTCATTGGCTGAACCTTCTCTGGTTGTCCTTTTCTGCTTAGAGAACTTCACAGTTAGGTCCAAGGGCCTTCTAGGGCAGAATTCTTCCTTAGTATGTCTGGAATAGCTTTTTCAAACGAGATCTGGGTAACTAGCGCCAGGCATCATGGTATATGGGGTAGCCTCGAGCCAGTAAACAGCTCTTGAGCTATTGAAGATGGCCGAGTCGGAGCAGAGGATTGGCTCCGAACCCAACCAGCAAGAAAGAATGGAAACATAGAACGTTATGGTAGGTACATAACTTCTTTATTTGCCCTAACCTATCTATTCTTCAGATCACATTAGTTTGTTTTCTTTGCTAAAAGTCAAAACCATAATAAATTCCTGGTCTGAGCCATCCTTTCTTGGTCCCATAGATACTTTTTTTTAGATAATGAAAGTTTTCTAATGAAGCATTGTTTTCTGAACCATCATGATGCTAGAGAACATATGACCCATGCCAGCCAGACAAAACCTGGCTGATGATTTATGCTGAAGTAAAGCCATCAAGCTTTGCATCATTTTTCTGAGTTAGAATGACCTTGTTTTCTCTTTTTATATACGTTTATGAATTTATCACTTAAGACATAGGCACACGTACATTAATAGAAACAAAAACAAACCATGTTAATATTTTTAAAAATTTTGCATTTTATGTATCACATGTTTTCTTTCTTTCTAACAGTTATTATTTACTGCAGCATTACCTAAATTTCTCAATTCCTGCCTTCCATTAAATCTCACTTTTCCTCTTGAACATTATTTTTCATGTATTGTTCCCATAATTTCTACTTACTTCTACGTAATTTGTTCCATCTCATTTGTATTTACAGTTGATTTAAATTTTGATTTCCATGTTCTAGTAATTGATGTTTTGTTAGTATCATTAAAGTTAAGGTCTTATTAGGTATAGGAAATTCAGATCTTGGGTCCCAGCTCAGTAGAATTATTTATTTTCTTTGAGCCTGGAATTTTTAATATCTGCCTACTTATTACTCTGCCAAAATAACATTTCCCAGTTTCCTCTCTCTTCCATCAATTCTCTGAAGTTTGCTAAAAATGCAGTTGCAAACATGAGCAAAAAATCTAAACTTTCTGCACACTGTAGCATACTTGGAAGACATAGAGATGTCCTCCCATTGTTCCTTTGTAAATTGCCTTTCTAGTCTCTAGTCAGTCTTTTCTAACCTTCTCTAATTGATTCTTATAGCTTTCCATCATTCTCACTTATTTAGAAGCCTTTAGTCTGTATGAGTTGAATCTTGCCAAAGACACAGCTACCGTCCAGCTTCTAAAAGTCGGGGTCACTGTCACACTTCCACTGTGACTGCTGACTGGTCAGCCCTGAGAAGGGAAAATCAGCATTCAGAGTGGAAAATGTTCGGTATTGTCTTGTCACCTCATGAAGAAGCACCTCAGGGGCTTTACAAGTGCAGCAGCCTGCTTTTCAAATCCTTTCTTCAGATAAGTCCCTTTTAGGGAGATCTTTTACACAAAATATTTTTAATGTATTTAATAAATGTATATTTTAAAAAAGTACTGTTTTACTTTTACTTTGTGTGTATATTGTCCCTTTAAGAAAACTGATATTTCTTAACTACCATCTTTCCTGTCTGGGAAGTATATTTTTAGCTTTGGGTACTGTGGGGTCTTATTTGCTGTTAAACTGTATTGCTTATGGAAACTTACATTAAAAAAATAAATAAATAAAAAGAGTTTAAGTGTGGTGCAGTTTTTCATTTGGGCAGGGTCAGTGGAGCATGTAGTGTTTGTGTTCACACAGTGTCAGCTTACCTACCATGTATTCTGTTAGACTAAATTTACTTCTAAGGATTTCTGACAAGATTTCAGTGTACTGCTTGTGAGTTTACAGGCATGTAGTGCTTGTGTTAACTCTGTGACAACTTATTTGCTATTTATTTCTGTCAGAATAATTTTACTTCTAAGGGGTTTGGAGAGGATTTTAGTGTACTGCTTGTGCACTGTGTTTTACGTACTTTGTCATTGTGGGTAAGTTTAAGTGTGCTGCTTGTGTAGGCTTGACAGCTTATCTTCTGACTTGTTCCAACGATCCTCGCCACATCTGACACATTCTCTTTAGCCATAGCTTGGATACTTACCTTCCTCTTGCTGGTCTGACTTCTGCAGTTTCTCGAAGTAGAAAAAAAAATAGTCCTTGCCAACCATGCGGGCCAAATCTGTACCACAGCTAATGGTAGGTGATCTAAAGTAGCCTTTTTTTGTTCCTCAGCCTACTCAGCTCTCCAGCTTCATCTATTGTAGTCCTTTCGGGCACCGTAAACTGGGGGTCAGCCACCTCCTCGTAGGCTGTCTCTCTGTTTAGACTGGGCATGATGAAAGAACCATTTTTACTGGGACACAGAGTTTCCCTGGGGGATACTTGTGGATGTGTAGTGGAAGAGATGTCCTGTAGGGTCATAAACTTGATCACAGAAGATACCTGTTAAGAAAAAAAAAAACAGAAAGGTTAAACATTTTTTGCTTTTAAGGTACTGCATCTAGAAGTAAAGATGATATTCATATCTTAACCTGGAAACTATTAAAGGCAGACAATCCTGGTTCACAACCTGCAGTATCTGTTAAGCAAGTCAGTTGAAATATGGAAGACTGGTCAAGTTGTGTCTGACATAGAGACAAGGCTTTGTCTCCTACAGATGATAGATCCCAATACTCTAATGCTGATAAAAACTGGTCTTCATAAATTCTTGGGAGGTAATTTCTTTTTCAGATTATTGCCAAGGTGATTGGAGTGTTTTTATAGGAACTAATGGATGTTCCTTCTGTATTGAGGAGATTTTTAATTTGTTTTAAGTGGATTTCCCTTTCCTCTTTTAGTGCCCACCTTGGTGGGGGATTTATTATGCTGCCTGTAACAACCCTGAGTCACAATCTTCACTCTCCATAAAAGCATATAAGTAATAGGCTACTGATATCATCCAAGCCTTCCCCTTTGGATATAGGTGGGAGGTTTTGGGACAGATTTGATATTAGAATTTTTTTATTATTCCACTTTACCATATAGAATTCTTAACTGTCAGTTCCATATGTGCAAGTCTCTGCCTAAAGTAGTTTTTTGGTTTGTCGTTTAAAGTAGTTTTCAAGTCTGTGCCTAGCTCAGTCTTATTGTTTTTGACATAGCTCTAGTATCAGTACAAGTCTTAAAGGTGTATGATTGTACAGATAAGGTGTATAGGGCCTTTGCTTCTGCTACTGTTTGAGGGGGTATGCAGGGGGTACAATATTTGGTGTTTTTTTGTTGAAATAAAGTTTGAATTGCCCAGTTGCTACTCAGGTCCACAAACAAGTTGAGGAAAGATGGAAATTAGTTTAGGGAGTTTGATTTTTAAGGCCCCCTTTCAAATATCCCAGATTCTCTTTCATGCCTAAGAAATAAATGGAGATGGCAGGAGGGGAACAGTAACAAACAGGAAACTTTCCAGTAATGGTGCAATGTACAAATTAGGAATGGCTATGCTAACTTGCCCTCTTCCTTTCTCCTTCTCCCTCAGTCTCTAAAAAGCTGACCCATCAACTGGCTCTGTCCATTTCCCTTTGGCAACAGATTGTGATAGACGCACGGGGGTGGCTCAGGAGGGATATTGTTGGCACTGGATACAAACACCTTCTTTCAGGGGGAGTTCTACTCACCCTCCTAACCAAACAGACTTTTTTCCTCAGGTTCATTTTTTCATCCTTAATTGGATCACTTATCTTTGCAGGGTCTTCTCCCAGATATCAAGAGTCCTTTTCATGAGTTTCAAGGTAATATCCACTGTACAGGCTGGCTATGATCACTTTGGAGTTAACTCTTCAACATTCTTTAACCCTGCAGTCATATTACATGCTGTCAGAGCAAAATGGTGGCAGACAAACTGAGCAGGACCAGGACAGACCCTTTGAACGAGGGTGTCTCCCAGATATTGATCTAGTTCTGGGGAACATCTCAAATAGATCTTTTGACCTTCTTTCAAAACAGACAGGTTAATAGGTACTTTTTTTTAATTTCCTTGAGGAAGAATGTTTCTTTATGCATTTCCACCCCTTTCACTAATATCCAGGTTAATTTTTGAGATTTAGGACTCCCCCAAAATATTTGTAGTGAATCCGTTTTTATGAAATTACAAAAGCAATTACCTCAAGCTTCTCACACAAGACAGGAGGAGTTTGAAACACCAGGACCAAAACATTTTAAATTAGCTGCCTGAATTTTGATACATTTTAGGCATCTCATTTTAAGGATGTGCAACCGGTACTAAAGGAGACGAGAAATCCTGCTAGTAGAAAATTATCTTGATATGTGGAAGGATCTTTCTAGTTGGTACCTATCCAATAACCAGTACTGTATTTGGGGTTGTAACACTTGTGCTCAAATATTTGTGAGTTACTATCCTCAGACCGTGGTACTACTTTGCTGGTACATCTTATGGCTAGTTCAGTATGTCTGTTTATGGATTCTTCAATATATTTAATGTTTTCTTAGTAAACCAGTTCCTGGTAAGAGCGTTTCACGTGAGCTCACTTTGCCCACAGGTTTTTCCTATCTGGAGTCTTAACTTTCTGCCGGAAAAGATAACCACATTTTCACCTGAATCTGCAAATCTGACAAATTTAAGGTTCATTACATGAAACACTGTTCTCTTTGCTTTGACATTTACAAGATGGGTATCTTGGTCATTCAACCCTATCTGGTCTACTTTTGGGATAGGGTTCATTTTCTAGAACAGGCTTCCCTTGACTCTAAGAAGCCTATCCCAGACTCTCTTAAACACTACCTTACCCATCTCACTACTTGCCCTTGTAATCTCCCCACTCTAACCTAGTACACATCTTGTTCTCTTCATACCTCTCTTATCCCTTCACTCAGCTTACTACTCATCTTTTCCTCCCTCCCTATTTCCTGTCTAACCTCCTCTTTCCATGACTTCTTCCTGCCACCATTTACCTTTTACCTTATGACTTGCTCTTTTCTACCTAACTCTTGACTGTATGAATTCTTTTTTAATTCTTTCTTCTGTCTTTTGTCCCACACGTGTTTAGTGCTAATTTCCTATTTATATATTTGTATTAACAGTTTGATTTATGATAGTTTGAATATTTACAACTTTTGTGTCATATAGTCCTTAAATTGCCTGTCTATTGTATTGTGTATACCACATTACTGTGTGGAGGTTTTCTCCCCGGGCCTCCGCTGAAAATGGACATGTATCCAGTCGGACTATCCCGGTCAACAAATGTAAAATAAAATAAATAAAATAAGAACAAGAGCCTCATATATGCCCAAGATTTTCTCAGAGTTTCTTTGAATTAGACCATCAGTTTTCCAGTGATTTATCCTACTGTCAAAACTGTGGAGAAAAGATTCCACATACTCTGGACATGTAAAACCAGCTCAGGTACTATCTTTACAAAAACAAATCCTTTAGAAAAATCCAGTTGGCATTTTATTTCTTATATTGAGGCTAAGAAAGGACAAACCTGTGTTAGACTATTTCCAGTTAGATGTCCTCCACTATTGCCTTATGTTATACCCACCATAATAAACCTGTTCCAGACAGTATTGAGCCATACTTTCTGAGGGCCTTGTCTTCTTTGATGTTATTGAAAGAGGTAGACTTTAGAAGCTTTCTAGAAACATCTAAATTGTCTTCTGTATATATACCTGTGCAAGAAATTGCTTACAGGCTTCTTTTGTATAAATCCAGGATTTTCTGCTTGGACCCATTCTCCAGCATAGTACAGTTGTGTAAGTTGCACTTGGCTATCACAGAGGATGTTCCAATTCCTTACTGCTGGAGTAGCTGCACCCCAACCCCCCCCCCCGGTAATGTTTAGAGTTATTTTTGGGGAAGTACCTTGATGGTTATTTCTTAGTCTGATGCTATCCATGTCATCATTCATCACACATGGGTCTTGGATCCGACCTCAGTTCCGAGTCGGTAACTTCTCAGACCGATCTATAGATCAAGCTCCTCCCCTTCCCATAATCAGTTGCTACCTTCTAATACTCAGATCTCATTTGCCATGAAAACACTTCAGATGTGGTCCAGGCTCAATCTTAGCAGTTTTAAGATAAGTATCTTATTTTCTTGTTTTTTGTTGTCTTTAGGGTACCTTTCTAGCCTTAACGTTTCTATTTATAGTTTAATTGACTTACCTCTCCTCCCGGTTAGAACTTTTCAGTTAGGTTCCCACCCCACCCCCCTTTTCCTGGGCTTGGTGCTTCGTACACTTTCCTTTCTTACAGTAGTTTCTCCAAAAAAAAAATCTCTCTATCCTTGCTTTCTTCTTAGTGAGAGTGTTTTTTTTTACAGCTGGTGTGTGTGTGTTTTCCCTTAGCAAGGCTGAAAAACCTTTAGGGTTTAAAAGATGCTGCTCATGTGGTTGGAAGATGCCATGTTCTGACTTGCACGAGGAGCGTCTGTATTGTTTAGGGTCGGTGCATCTGGAGGTTGAATGCGACATTTGCTCCACATTCATCTTCAGGGCCCTTGTAGAGTTGCCTCAGCAAGCTTTAAGTGAAGGTCTTGGCGCTCAAGATGGTCCTCTGCCGTCAGACTCCCCTTCCAAGCCCTTGCAGGAGCCTATGAAGAGACCTCCTCCTTCCTAGGAGGGTCCTGTTATTCTCTTCCAAAGAAGCCAAGGCTCTCTGATTGCAGATCCCTGGCTCTGAGTCCAGCCTCTTCGGCTTCAGATTCTATGTCTGCCATTCCAAGAGCTTTAGATCAGGCTCTTGGATCCAGGGTCTCTGCGGAGCTGAGGCCTTCGGATCCAAGTAGGAGCAAGCCATCCCTGGATCTGACCAGTTTGTCGGATCCCTCTGGTACGCCCTCCAAACCTTTGGATCCTTACAGGTTGTCAGATCCGCAGTTCTGTCAGATCTCATTGTCATTGAAGGTTCCCCTTCTCGGTCCTCCAGGAGGTCGGATCCGAGTCGGAGCTGATCTCCATCTCGGGGCCATAGGACTGCAGGATTACAGTATCAGATCTCCAGCAAGATCTGGCCACTCATCAGCTTTGTCCAGATCCTCCAGAAATCTCCTTCCCTTGGACATGGATAGAATGAGAGTTTACTCAAGGTCCAAATCGAGTTGGGCTTGCTGCCATCCCCTGCCCATGTGGCTAGCAGACCTTCCCCATCCACAGGACTCCACTCTCCTCTTCCAATCCAACAGGTTTTGGGATGTCAGGAACAGGAGATTTCTAATAAGAGGCCAACAGTATCGGGTATCCACACCTTCTCTACACCGTCAGGGTACCTGGCTGGCTCTGTTCTGCATCCCTCGGATCAGGATGGACCTTGTCTTCGAGGGGTCAGTGCGAGTTCCCTGGGTTCAGGTCTGGATTTTTCAGACTGCTCCCTTCCCTTTTGGGGGCTTCGGTGCTGGCAGCTCGGGGCCAATATCTTCTGGGGGCTTCAGTGCTGCATTTGGGTCCCTTCTCCCTTTCTAGGTGTCCCCAGCCACTAGGTATTCAGGGGCTTTGTCCAGTCCATCAGCCTTCCGGGTGGTAGAGGGGACCTTCTCCAGTATGACATTTACCACTCCTTCTCTAGGTCCTCCCGAAAGCTGCGGTGGTGCAGCGGTAGCATTGTTGCCTTACAGCAAGAGGTTCTCCTGATTCTCGGCTGGAGCGCCTTCTGTGTGGAGTCTGCATGTCCTCCCTGCGGTCAAGTGGCATTCAAAAGACATGCGTCGAACAGGCATACCTTAGTTGAAGGTTGGGCATTGCGCTGGCACCTCGGCACCCGTAAAAAAATCTACTGTCAATCATTAGTGGACCGGAGTTCCGCTGTGGCGACCCCTAACTGGGAAAAGCCGAAAGAAGAACTTCTCTAGGTACATCCCAGCCTTTCTCTGGATTGGGTGCTAAGGCCTCATCATCCATCCAAGGTCAGCCCTCCTGCGAGCACCTTCAGACAGTCAGTGCCTTACTTGGGGTACCCATCTCTTCTGAGTCCTCCCCTGAGCCCATGTGGAAGAACCCCCTCGGAAGAGAATGTGTAAGAGGAGGCACTTGGATTCCCTGAGAGAATTGCTCACTGAAGACACAGATTTTGAGGAGGGAGATGGGTCCCCCAGACTTCCACCTGAGGAGGTTTCCTTCGGGGACATCCTGTAAGTTTTCAAGCAGAGAGGTGGGTGGTCTTCCCCATGTCCATCTTCAGAGGAGTCCTTGTTCTTGAAGGCCTTCAGGATGGGCCCATCTTCTGCCTGACAAGCTTGTGGACCTTATTGCCAGCAGGGCTTGGAAGGAGCCAGACATTGTGGAACCTGTGCCCTAAAAAAGGAGATAAGTTCCTTAGTCCTCCTAAGGATAGGCCTTTTTGGAGTAAAGGGGTCCCCTTCTATGCCATTGTGGTGGCCACTGCTACTAAGGAGGAGCTAGCTGAGCAAAGCTCCTCGGTGCATTCCCAAACAGGGAGTTCTGGGCGATTGACCATTTTGGAAAGCATGTGTTTATCACAGCTACTTTTGGCCTGAGAGCAACTAATTATTTGGCCCACTTTACCCGGCTTCAGAGGAATTTGGTTTTGGAGCTTCCCTGTCAGAGTTGTTGCCTCCAGAGAGTCTCAAGTTAGTCTCTCCGAGGCTGTCCACTCTTACTTCTTTAGCCAGTGCTTCAATGAGGCAGATCTCCAATACTGCGGAAGCCACCACTTGAGTGGCAGGCACCAGCATTGCTGTCCAACGGCATGCCTGGCTTCACCATTGTGAGTTTGCAGAACCCTTTAAGGCGTCATTCGCTAATGCCCTGTTTGACGGTTCCACTTTGTTTGCACCATCTGTTAAGGAAACCTTAACCCGCAGTGAACAGGAAGGCAAGACTCTTTCCGCAGTAGGGATCAAGTTTTCTACTCCCCAGCGGTCCTTTTCTAAGACCCAGAGGGGAAGTAAGAAGCTTTGGTTCCGGAGGACTCAGTCTTCCTTTCAGGACTCTCCCCAGGAATCCTCTTCCACAGGCCAGGGCAGAGGATTCAATGGTAGACACTTCCCTAGGGACAGAGGGGGTCCACAGAACCAAGGCTCCTGAGAACCCTTCTTGGAGAACCCCTTTCAATGCTCCTGAGGGGCTGCCTCACTGTCCTGCGCTGGAGGCGGTCAGGAGTGGTCTCTCCCTTCACCCACTGGCCTAGACAAGTATTGCCTCCAATCAGTTGGTGCTAAAAATTATTTCCAGGGTTTACTGCATTCCCTTCTCCCAGCCCCCTCCATTTCATAAATTTCTCCCAGACGTACCACCCTGCCAGAGGGGGTTGGCCTATCTTGAGGTACTAGACCTCCTTAAAAAACAAGCCATTCAAGAGCTCCCAACAGGACAACAAGGGTCCAGAACTTACTCTTGCTTCTTTTTGGAGCCAAAAAAGACTGGGGACCTGCATCCTATTCTGGACCTCAGCGAGCTAAACCTGTTTGTCAAGAACACCAGGTTTCAGGTGGTCACTGTTCAGTTCATTCTGCCTTTCTTGCACTAAGATGATTGGATGTTCTCAGCACATCTCAAGGATGCGTACTATCTTATAAGTATTGACAGACACTCTAGGAGACACTTATGCTTTTGGTAAAGAAAAACAAAAACACTACGTTACCAAAGGTGGTCTTAACAAATAGAGAAATGCAGGAAAAAGGTTCAGGGTGACTAAGCACGATCGGTAGGACCTAAAGAAGGTTTTTTTTATTGAAAGTGCTTATCCACCCTGAACCTTGTTTTATGATACTTGGATTTGTATCTGTGTGTATTAAAGAATTTGGTTTTTAACATGACGTGTTTGTCTCACGACAGCCTTGGTGGTACGTCTCCTCTTTTTTCCTGCTTATGCTTTCGGTTAGGGGCCAATTCTTATCAGTTCTGAACTCTGCCCTTTAGACTCAACACAGTCCCCTTGAGGGTTTACCAAATGTATGGCAGTAGTGGCATCTCATCTCTGGCTGCAAGGTTTCCAGGTTTTTCCTTACCTGGATGATTGGCTTCTCATGGCTCCCACAAGGCATTGACTAACGCTGGCGACCAGATATGTCCTCAGTCTTTTCCAGCATCTAGGCATCACATTGAATCTACCAAAGTCCAGTCTGGTTCCAAGCCACAACCTGGAGTTCATCAGAGTCCTCCTGGACACAGTATAGGAAACTGCAGCACTGCCTTCCTGCTGGGTCCAACTGATTCGAGATCAGGTCTCTCTTTTGGTAGATCTAACATGCCCATTGGTTCATTTGATTCTTAAAATGCAAGTTCTGTGGCAGCTGCCATTCAATTAGTGCCTCTTGCCAACTATCACATGCGAGTTCTCCAATGGACCCTGGCAGTCCAGTGTTCCATTCTGTCTCAGCCCATGTCTATGACAGTAAAGGTGACACAGGTGTGCAGGAATCATCTTGCTTGGTGGCTTCAGTCTCGGGACCTATTTCTAGGAAGGCCATTTTGTCTCCCCCCACCCAAGACCACAGTGACCTCCCTGTTGTGGTGGGGGTGGGGGCATTTTCAAGACAGGACGTTTCAAGGCATGTGGTCCCCCATAAAGACCTAATTGCACATAAATGCCCTGGAGATAAGAGCAGTCCTTCTAACATTGCAAGCCTTTCGGGAGTGCCTCCCTCTGGGGACCATAGCAGTTCAGATGGACAACATGGCGGTTGTCTGGTATGTCAACAAGCAAGGGGGAACATGGTCCTATCCTCTGTGCAGGGAGGCCATGAGAGTGTGGGAATGGGCGATGTTTTCCAGGAGCTTTCTCTTGCAAGCCGTATAACAGGAGTTCCAACGTGCTGGCTGACAGACTCAGCAGATCCATCTTGAGTCCTCATGAGTGGTCCCTGAATCCGTCAGTGGCAAGGCCAATCTTCATCCATTGGGGTCAACCATGCTGCAACCTTTTTGCTTCCCCAGTGAACCAGAAATGCAGGAATTACTTTGACCTGATCCCCCTCATCGGGGGAGTCACCCAGGGACACTCTTGTTCATGATTGGCCTCCAGGTCTCCTGTATGCTTACCCTCCTATCCCCCTAATAACCAAAGGCTTACAGAAAGCTCATCACCTAAAGATCCCTGTCATCCTCATTTCCCCTTTCTGGCCTCATCAGACGTAGTTCTCCTTCTTAAGGTCTCATCTGAAGTATCCACCTGGGATACTGGATCCCATTCCAGATCTCATTTCCCATACTTGGGGGCTTCCACTTCCCAATCTCCGGACACTTTGTCTAACCACATAGTTTCTGCAGTTCCAGTAATCCTTTTGCAGTCCAGGGTTCCTTCCCTGGTGAGGATCATTATTTTGGCTTCTCAAAAGCCTTCTACAAAGAAGGTGCATTCCAGTAAATGGAAAATGTTTTCTGTTTGGGCCAGATAAAAGAATCTGGGTTCCTTTTCAGTCCCTGTTCCTGATATTTTACGGTTCTTATCTTCCCTTTTTCAGGATGGGGTGAGTTTTTCTACCATTAAGTTCCAGTTGGCTGCCATCTCTAATTTCCATATCAGTGATGAACCTGCCTTTTCTTCCAAACTGTGCAAAGCCTTTCTGAAAGGAGTTTTTCTTCTTAGACCTCCTGTTAAGGATCCATCCCTGCCATGGGATTTGTCCTTGGTGCTGCAGTCCGTAACACAAAAACTTTTGAACCAGCTGTTCATGTGATATTAAATTCCTTTCATGGAAAATGGCCTTTTTAATGGCCATTACTTCTGCCAAGATGGTCATGGAATGTCAGGCTTTGTGGATTAAGCCTGCGCTCATGATCTTTCATAAGGACAGGGTGTCTTTCTTCCTAAAGTGGCTTCAGAATCTAATCTAAGTCAATCAATTCAACTACCAGTCTTCTTCCCTATAACAAAGGAGAATATGCCTTGCATTGTTTAGACATCCACAGACAATTGCATTTTTATCTAAAAAGGACTGAGGAGTTTAGAAAGTTGTACCAACTCTTTGTGGACTTCTCTCAAAACAGAAGGGCCAGGCAGTTTCCAAAGTGACTATTTCCTGGTGGATTCCTAGTTGTATTTCCTTCATTTATGCTAGGAAGCATTTAGAATTTTCCAGACCATTTAAGGCCCACTCCACTAGGTCTGTTGCTACGTCATCAGCCTTCTTGGCTAGACTATCCCTTGATGATATTTGTGCTGCTGCAACTTGGTCTAATCCACACACTTTTATTTCACACTACAAATTGGACTTAGTGTCTAGGAACAGGGCTTCCTTTGGTTCCTCCGTACTTCAGCATATTTTTCCTTAAGGCCACCCAGGGTACATAGTAGCTGGGGACTCTGACCCATCTGTGATGAATAATGACATGGACAGCATCAGATAGAGTTATGTACTTACCATAACTTGGCATCTGTGCTATCCAGTGTCATTTATCACATTCGCACCCTCCTTCCCACTTCCTTCTGGGGGTTCTGGCGAGGCTGAAATGGCTTGTATTTGATGAAAAGTTTTTGGTCTTCTGTTGCAGTTTCTGCGTTTCAACTAATTTAGCAAATTCAATCTGAGAGTTAGAAGGTAGTAAGGGATTATGGGAAAAGGAGGAGCTTGAGCTCTGGGTCTGTCTGAGAAGTTGTCAGCTCAGATCCAAGACCCATCTTTGATGAATAATGAAACTCGATAGCACAGATGCCAAGTTTCGGTAAGTACATGACTCTTTTTTTTTTTGTTTCCTTCAGGATGAGTATGCTGCTTATGAACTCAGGTAAGAAAGTACTGAAGATTTTCGACTTTGACTGCTGATTTTCCCTTCTTAGGGCTGACCACTCATTAGTCAAAATGGAAGTGTGGGAGGGCGCCAGAGCTTTTGGAAGCTGGCTGATTGTATACTGAGCAAGATGCAACCTATATAGTTTAAAGGCTATTGTAGTAGTCAGGAATTTGAGCATCTACTGTTATGGATAAGTGCAACTTACAAAATTGTACTTCATGCAAGTGTTCTATATGCCCTGCTAATTATCCCTTTTCAGCACCAGTTTGTATTCTGCACTCTAGTAAAAACTCTACCAGAGCAGGTCTTTCACTTAAGACTCCCCTATCCCTTTCTCTTTGCCCTTACTCTGATATCCTGGTATGGAAGGCTGTCTCTGTCTTGAAGTCCATGCTTGGCCTCATCTCACTGTATTACCTGGAGTTTGTGTCATAAGATCAAAAGTTCAAAAGATTGAAAACCAAAATATCTAAAACTCAAAATACTGAAAACATTTTAATGTAGTAGGCAAGCTCCCCTGCACCCACCCCCCCTGCTAATACATATATATATATATATATATATATATATATATATATATATATATATATATATCTTTATATACCAACTTTGAGACTGCACAGCAGTGGAGAAGGGGCAAATTTCCATGTTCATTATTTTGAGTTTTAGAATATTTTGGTTTTCAGTCTTTTGAACTCTAGATCTTATGACATAGAACCATTCATAAAGTTGCATAAAGTATTGTAGAACTGAGCCAACATGAGAATGGAAAAAGGAGATTTTGTAAGTAGAGGTAGAGAAAATAGAAGGCTGGAATTTAATCGAGAAAACTGGCAAATGAACCACGGTATTGGGAACAAATAACTAGTGAGTGAAAGGTAATGGGTCTGTCGCTCGCCAGGTCAGGATAAAACAAGTGAGCATCGTGGGTGGTTGTTCAAGCAGCTTTATTATTGTATGCAAAAACATCATAAATGAGGTTAAGTAACTTAAACTTATAAATGGGTTAGCTGTCATACACATGGATGTTAACATTCTGGCTGCACCTTCAAAATGGCACTGAAGCTAACACGTGCTTTGTATTTATAAGAAGAAAGTAAAAGGGAGAAAGGTGTCCCAAAGGACCAAAACGGCAAAAAAGCAATATCAAAACTAATAAACCATTAGTCCAACCATTAGAATACATCAGTGTTGCAACTAAAAGACATTCACTTCCTATTTAAAACCAAATCCAGCCTATCAAAGTACTTGTTACAAACGCATGACTTACAGCTTTATAAAATCATGACAAAATAGTATCACATGACAGAATAAAATCACATAAAGAAAATCAGTAATAAATAATGAGCAATAAGTAATAGCAGCCTACTAATATATATATATATATATACATACATGAATACCTAGATAATACAACTTTGTTTTTCTTCCAGAAGTGGTTTAACACTTTTTTTTTTTCATTAAGTCCAGGTAGTAAAAAATAGTGTTAAACCACTTTTGAAAGAAAAACAAAGTTTTATTATCTAGGTTTTCATGTATATCTTTATATATAATATATATATATATATATATATATATATATATATATATATTAGTAGGCTGCTATTACTTATTGTTCATTATTTATTACTGATTTTCTTTGTGATGTTTATTGTCTTATGATACTACTTTGTCATGTGATTTTATAAAGCTCTAAGTCATGTGTTTGCAACAAGTACTTTGATAGGCTCTCAATAGGAAGTTAATGTATTTTAGTTGTAGCACTGATGAAGAGTCCAAGTGGCTTGAAAACTTTGTTGTTTTCTAATAAACGTGTTCTAATGGTTGGACCAGTAGTTTATCACTCTTGGTATTTATATACACTCATAGATCTTGGAAATGCTTCTTAAAGGTACAACACACCTGCTATTCTACATCCTCCCTCTTTGAGAAAATGCATTAGACATTGTCACTGAAATGATTATTGAATTTAAATAGAAATGATTTTCATCATGCAATTATACAAAGCTGGATACATATATTCAACTATGTCCAAGTGGCTGTGTATTTCACACTAGGCTTTGAAATACAACCGTATTGTGTGACATAAAATTTGGGATGTGGTTTAGAAACTGGAATAGTCTGCTGACTGTTCAATCTAAGGAATACTGGAATCATCTGCCGGAACAGTATCAGGAGTCCAGACACGTTCTGAAACAGGAATATCATCTGGATTGCTCTGAGAGTTAAGTCTTTATCACAGGGACGATGCTGCGATATCAGTTCTGCTACAGGAAGATGATGTATGTGATTTCTCCTGTACTCCACACCCTCTGATTTAACAAAATAGGATCTCAGCTCTGCACAGATTCGCGATACTTGACCAATCTGGTCGAAAAATTTTGCTGTTTGTATCCTCACTGTCTCGGCTTTTTTCAAAGGATGAAGAAATCTGCTCGACTTGTCATAGCTGGACTTTTGGAAAGAATGCTTTCTAGATAACTGGTCTTTAATAGCTTGGTTGCTCTTAGCTTTAGGCCTCAACAAATTAGAACTGATAGTCAATGTTGTTTTGGTTTGCTTAGATAGAAGTCTCTGAGCAGGTGAGCCAATTACATCATCACGGGGTATGTTTCTGAGATTGAGTGAGTTTAAAAAAAAACGGTATTATCACTCTTTGACTTCTCAAGTAATTGCTTTGCACTCTGTGCTGCACGTTCAGCAAGTCCATTCGATTGCGGATTCTCTGGACGACTAGTAACATGTACGAAGTCCCATTCTCTGGCAAATTTCTTAAACAATTGACTTGTAAATTGCATACTATTGTCAGAGTTTAATTTCTGTGGACTGCCATGGACTGAGAAATGACATTTCAACTTAGTAATGACTGTAGTAGAAGTTAGATTAGGTAGTAAATCGATCTGAAACCAATTTGAATAAGAGTCTATGAGTACTAAGTAATATTGATTGATCTACTTGAATATGTCTGTAGTTACAATTGACCAAGGCAGATATGGAATATGACTTAGCTGAAGTGGTTCTCTTTGCAAATCCGCTTTAGTACTGTTACATACTGAACAAAAAGAAAGTATTCTATCAGTGTCTTTCACTAGAGAAGTCCAAAATACTAGTCCTGTTACTCTTCTCTTAGTAGATTCAGGACCCGGGTGACCATGATGCAAAATTTGGATATGTTCTTGTTGTAAGGAAGCAGGAACAATTATTTTAGGACGTCTAAAAATAATCCCATCTTCAACTCATCTCTGTAAGGAAAGTAAGATTGCACCTCTGGTGGTACACTTGATTGCTTTGACGGCCATCCAGCACTGATATAGTGATTGAGCTTCTGCAAAACTGGATCAGTCATTGTATGATCTCTCAGCTCATCAAGTCATGTGGCAGAAAAATGACACACTTCCATGACATCAAAGTCAAAATTCTCTGCGCGAAGCTGTTCTGTTGTATTTCTAGGTGATCTGGATAAGGTATCAGCCAGATAAAGAAGTTTGCCTTTCATATAGATCATCTTGAAGTTGTACTTTTGCAGTTTGTGCAACATTGTTTGTAATCTTGCTGGAGCTGAATGCATAGACTTCTTTAAAATAGTGACCAAATATTGATGATCAGTTTCAATTTGGATTTCTCAGCCATAGATATAATCATGAAACTTGGAACATCCTAACACTATTGCCAAAAGTTCCTTCTCAATTTGAGCATACTGCATCACAGTCTAGATGTTTAGGCTACTGGCTTGCCTTCTTGGAGAATAACTGCACCTAAACCAAATTTTCAAGCATCGCAGGAAAGTGTTACTGGTTTGTTAACATCATAGTATCTCAATGTTAGTGGGGTAGCAATTTTCTGCAAAGAATTGCAGAGAGCAATTCAAATGCTCTCTGGTGCTGGTATACCCATGACCAAGTAACATTTTTACGTGCTGTCAACTCACTGAAATCTGGTATAAACTTGCCTAAGTAATTGACCATACCAAGAAAATGCTGTAGAGCTTGCACATTATCTGGTGCTGGCATCTCAAGAATGGCTGCTTGTTTGGAAGGGTCTGGTCTCAAGCCCATACTTGTAAACAAATGATCTACGTATGTAACTTCTGGTAGTTTGAATTTGTACTTCAGAGGACTGAGCTTTAAGTTCACTTCACTTGCTCTGTCTAGAAATCTTTTTAAGATTTCTATCATGCTCTTCATCACCATTGCCTCTGACCAATATGATCTACTATTATGGCACAGGGATAGCCAAAAAAAATTCGCTGCATTGCACGCTGGAAGACTTCACTTGCAGAATTTTTTTCCAAAATGGCATCCTGAGGAATCTATATCTTCCATATGGGGTACTGAATGTAGTCAGTAATGAAAATTTGCGATAAAATATCACTTGCCAAAATGAACTCTGTGCATCTAACATAGAAAACACAGTGGCATTCGGTATTAGGGCTGCAGCCTCTGACTGTACACATGGGAAGATGCAATCTCTTCAATGTCTTATTCAAATCTCTTGGGTCGATACATATTCTGATTTCATCTGAGCCTTTTTTATGAGCTGCTACCATGGATGACACTCATTCAGTAGGTTCTGTAACTGGACAAATTACGCTTTGTTGCACCATTTTGTCCAACTGAGCTTTGACCTTATGCTGCATAGCTATCAGAACTCTTCTTGCTGGTTTGACCACTGGACTGATTTCTGGGTCTAATTTCATGGAATACACAACTGAATGTTTGCTTAATCTGTCATTAAAAATATCAGCATACTCTGAAAAAATACCATCGATGGAGCTGGAACTAGGGCATGTGCTTATTTGATAAACTTCTTTGGTAAAAGAAAGATTCATTTTTCAAACTGTCTCTGAGACCCAGTAATGACTGTGCAGGTCTTCAGATCACGTAGAACAATAGGCTATACCATCTCTTAACCACATAACATAAAAGCATTACTGAGCCTTTGGTTTGAATCTCTTCACCTCCATAAGCTATAAGTTTTGCACAGCTAGTCACATTTAGTTGTTCACCAGCTCTGACCCTTGCAAAAGTATTTGCAGCCATGACATTACACTTTGAAACAGTGTCTACTTTAAGCTCAGTGCTTTTACCATTGATCTGGACAGTACAAAACACTTCATTTGTCGTCAACTCCATCAGTCTTTTCACCAATCACTGATACACCATCTACACAGAAAGAAGACCTTTGCAGGTCTATTTGATTAACTTGTTTTTTGGAGTGACCCTTCTTTGCATCTGCGTGAGGCTTACTGGATTTACAAAATCTTTGGAAATTGTTCAATTTCTTACACTTATGACATTGCTGACCAAATGCCATGTTTTTTCTCTTCTGGACTCATAATTAGTATTACAGTTGCGACGGTTAACAATAAAGCTGGATTTGGGTTTTGATGAATTCACTTTTATGTTGTACTGAGCTACATTTATTTTGCACTAGGTATCCTTGGTTTTGCACTGAGCGTACTCCTTTAACTGAACTGTTCTTGGAATGTGCTAGAAGACTATGGGTTTTACCTAGGTGTCCCACAGGAGCTGCTGCTGCCACCTGCTTAGGCTTGCTTTTGCCTGTCATATGTTGCATGCTGTCTATATGAGCTCTGGAGCCTACTGAAACCATGCACTTATCACTAGCCAGCATATTTGTGCGCCTTTCTGTAACTTCATTAATCTAACAAAGCTCAATGGCTTTATTCAGTGTTAAATCACTGTCACGAAGCAAAATCTTTCTCACAGCAGGCATTATTAATACCGCACATGAGTCTGTTCTTTATTAACTCATCCTTCAAATCACCAAACCTACACATTTTAGCTTTGTTTTTCAGATCAGTAATACAAGCTGTGAAAGTTCCCCCTTGCTTTTGATCTCTTGTGTAAAACAAATACCTCTCTAGTGTAACATTAATCTGAGGGTTACACCTCTGTCTGAATTTGCACTTTAAATAGTTAGTTTTCCCTTGGTTCAGCCTGCACAACAACATGAGTTTCTCCTTCACCTTCATACACTGCTGGTGCATAGACAAATGAACGCTCTCTTTCATTGGCTTCTGACCCTGCTAGATTCAGCAGAATGAATGCCCTAGTACGTACATCTTTGTCAGAATAAATATCGTATTCTTGCTCAAATATTCTCCAATTCTGTGCAATGTTGTGATCAGACACAAGTGATTGTGGCTTGTGAAATCCATTTGCCATATTGATATATCTCAATGAAAACTCTAGCAAATGTGCACGAACACACACTTGTACATACATGTACACATGCTTGAAATTTATGCCAGCACTTGTAACAGCACAGTGATCCACTGTACAACTGAATTTCATGAAATAAGTTTCCTGAGCACTTCAACTCTTTAAAAGCTCTTTAGTGTAAAGGCACTTGTTTTGAAATTATTTCTTTTACCATACGAGCTATTTATCTTGTAAAGGCAAAATGCTAAAGTCATTTATCATTATTTTACTGTAAGAGCCTTTGTCTTGTAATCCCTTTAATGCCAAAGCCACTTATCAACATTTTCTGCCAAAGTAATTTATCATTTTAAGAAACATTTCGAACAACTGCACAGTGCAAATAAACTGAGCAATAGAAGCTGAGGGCAAGTAACATTTTGAAGTTACTGTGCTTTGCAAATACACTATCTTGATGCAATGACACTTTACGAATGAACTGTTTCGAAATAATTGCGATTTGCGAATAAGCTATCTCAAAGTAATTGCAATTTGCGAATAAACTTTTTTGAAGTAATGGCACTTTGTGAATGAACTTTTCGAAGTAATTGCAATTTACGAAGGTATTGGGCAGAAGAAGCTCAGAGTGAGAAGCACCTCACAATAGCTGCATTTTGTGAATAAACACTACATAGCACACTGGAATCTCCCCCAAATGTCTGCACTTTGCCAAACAACTCTGTATAGTGCGAGAGACGCTCTGTAATGGTGGCAAGACACACCCAGGCACAAGAAACTTTTTGAAATAGCTTCACTTGACTGTACTTCATGAAATAGTTGCACTTCACACACAGCAAACTCTTCGGAATTAATGCACGGCAATAAGCACACACTGTAAGCACTTTTACACACTTTGAGGTATTATGCTATTCAAGGCTTCAGTCAATGCAGAGTAGCAATTTGTACCAAACACAGTAATTCACCCAAAACACATGCAGTTGCCTTTGCTTTATTTATACTCAATGTGCCCTTTTCTGCCCTTTCTATTAGAGTCATTTCGCTCATTGAATCTCTTAATGTGCCTTTTATTCCCTTTAAGACAATGTGTTATATTCATTTTGCTCATTTAATCTCTTTTCATGCCCATTGTACTTTCTTGTTCTCGTTTTTACTCTAAATGTGCATATTTTACGTTAAACATGCCAGTTTTACAATTCTGAGTCAGTTCTGAACCCTTTATGTACTTTTCTAATGCTCGTTTTATCAAATAAGTCGGTTTCAAACATTCCATCTGGTCAGTGAGCTCTTTTCTATTTCCCTTTTGCTTAATAAACTTTTCTGTGCTATTCGTCTGCTTAAGAGTATGTTTTGTGCCCTTATAATGCTCCATTTAACCTCTTTCAATAAATAAATAATTTGATTGTGTTCTCTTCACCTTTAACTTGTCTCTGGCCTTTTTTTGCTGTTAGTTCTTTTAGTTTGCCTTCACCATTACCACTGCACCTCGTGGCTCTGAAGAATAGTCTTTGCAATCCCAGTTCTGACACCATTGTCGCTCCCAGGTCAGGATAAAATAGGAGAGCATTGTGGGTTCTTGTTCAAGCAGCTTTATTGTATGCAAACACATCAAAAATGAGATTAAGTAACTTCAAGTTATAAACAGGTTAGCTATCATGCACATGGATGTTAGCATTCTGGCTGCACCTTCAAAATGGCACTGAAGCTAACACATGCTTGGTATTCTTATGCGCACACAGATCTTGGAAATGCTTCTTAAAGGTACAACACACCTGCTATTCTACAGGGTCTATGTCATAAGATCTAAAGTTCAAAAGGTTGAAAACCAAAGTATCTGAAACTCAAAATATCAAACATGGGAATTTGCCCCTTCTCCACTGCTGTATGTTCTCAGAGTTGGTGTATGTAATTAGCAGGGCGTGTGGGGGGCACACTCCCACACATAGAGGAGTGCAAGGGGCAAACCCCCTCCCTGCATTAAAAATGATTTTGATATTTTGAGTTTTGGATATTTTGTTTTTCAATCTTTTGTACTTTCAATCGTGTGACATATAGACCCTTATGAATGTAATATTATGTATGGTGGTGGTGATTCTCTTAAAGGGTCAACAGCCAGATTCCTGCTCTCTTCTAATTTCTTGATCTCCTCCCTCCATTTTTTCATCATCTCTTTCCACTTTAATTTATTACTTTCTTGAGTTATGCATATGAGCATCAACTGCGTAGCACTAAAGTATCCATTCAAGTCAGGTAATCCTGAACCACTTTGCTCTGTGGGGAGCATCAGCTTATCCCACTTAACTCTTGTCCTCATCCCCTCCCACATAAATTCCTTCAACTATTGATTAATTATTGATCTGCTCTGGTGGTGTAGTGTGATGAAGCCCTGACTACAGCCAAGATTACCTTGGCTCAGTTAGTGGCTTGGTGGGAGTCTGATGAGCTGTAGGGGGGTGGGTGTTACCACCCCTGGTGGTGTGTGATTCTTTAGATGTCTACTGTGACAACCTCTAGTAGAGGCTGGGGATGTCTCATAAGGAGGTGTAGGCCACTGCGGGGAATATGATGAAGACATGCCTGTGCTGCCACCAAGACAGGGTCATATGCCTCATGCCCCCATTGTGCTAACACCCAGTGGTTGTAACATTGGGACCCAAGGGAGGGGGAGGAGTAACAGCATAGGTTAGAAAATAAGAACGTTCCTAATGGATGTGAACAGCCACACCTCCAGGACACCCTTAGATTCCATGTTTGTCCCAGCCATACCAGAGTTAGTCCAGGTGGGTAAAGAAGGTGGCTGGCAGACCCAGTGATGGACATAGAGCAACTGGATAAGGAGCCCTGGAATGTAGGTTGGAGACAAAAATCCTCAAAAAATCGTAATGATCATCCACTACTTCTCTGGTTGGTAAAACAGTGATAACATTCTGCTTTCCTGGAGATCAAAATTGTTCTGTTAATGTTATCAAAATGTTTGGCTCCATGCCACAAAATCAAATTGATTCATATATATTCACTTTGACAATATCTTTGCCATTTTCTTAACTTGATGTAGACATAAACACTGTAATCATGGTATGAAATTGACAAGTCTGTATGCATTTGGCTCTAAAGGTCCTTTATCCTCTCTTGGTAATACAGCCACCACAGCTTTTTTTCAAGATGCTGGTGCCCCTTCTCTAAAATACTGTTCAAACTTCCAGATCTTTATTACTGTCTTCCTTTCTAATTTCCTAAGTTTGTCAGTAGTACCATCCTTGTTGATTGATTAAAAATCATATGTTTTATCTCATCTGTTCCAGTCTTCGCAATAAATTCTTGAGCGTCATCTACTTCTAACCTTTGCATAATTAATTATTCCACAAATATTTCCATTTGTGCCTTTCCTTTGTTTTCACATTCCTTTGCTTTTTACAGTTTTTCATAAAATTTACAAAGTATCTGTAATACCTCTATAAGGATCTCTGGTTATTTTTCTTAAGCTCCCTAAGTTTGTAGACAAATATTTCTTCTTTTTATTGCCAGAGTTGATGTGCTAAATATATTTGTTTTCTGGAGTTGTTACAAAATAGTAACTTTACAGCAACCTTTCTAAACTCATGCATATTACCCATTACTCCCGTATTTTCCCTTTAGCTCTCTGCAATTGTTGCTCCTGCTGTTCTTTCAGATTCCTCCTATTCTGCAATACTTCAACCTTTGTCAGTATTTCTAAATTCCTATTACTTCTTTCTCAGATCTGTTTCTCTTACATTTCTACTCTATTTATAAACTTCGTTTTTGTTTTATTCCATTCACTATCCCTTCTGAAGAAATTTCTGACTTCCCTAAAACTGTCAAATAATTTACATTACCTCTTCCTTAAATGACTCTGATAAGTAGGTAGGAAAATGACACCTTGTTGCTTTGTGTGTGTGTGTGTGTGGGTTTATTACTGCATGATCTGGTATAGTTATTCAGTGTATTCCAAAGCTTTCAGTTGCACATGCTTCTGTGAAACATAAGTTCTGTCCAGTCTAGCCCAGTTATTGTGGCTTGGGACATATAAAAATTCTGTCTTGATTTCCCACTACTGAATTTGCATCTTCCATAAGTATTCTTATATATTTCTTCAGAAATCTACTCACTTTTGTTATATTTTCCCCTCATGGTCTCTCTGATACAGCCTTACTGTTGTGAACCAAGTTCTAGTCCCCATTTGTTACAATAGTCCTTACTGAAAACAGATTGTATCTCCCAAATTCTTTTTAAGCTGATCCATTATAGCATTTTTTTGGTAGAATTTAAATCCTCCTCCCTTGCCAGTAGTCCCTTACTAAAATAAATCTACAGTAATTGTTTTTTATTTCAATTTCTAGCACTGTTGGAGCCCATATAACAGTAAGCATTGTTACTCCCCTTTTTCTTTGACACCAATATTTTTCTGAATATCCATCCTGAAGATGTTCTTCGTGTTTCACTGTTGCAGTCATCACATTTGGGTTATCCCTGCGAGGGTAGCCCTCAGTCGGCCCAAATACCAGAGGCTTAGTATTTCAGCGTCAGTTGCTGTCATTTCAGGACTGACGTCAGGTCGTCAGTAGTATAAAGTAAGGCAGCCAATGCCATTACATCAGTCTTTCTTGCCAAGGAGCCCCAAGCAGAAGCAGTTCGCAGGAGTGCCGGTCGGCTGCTACCGTTGTTTCGTTTTCCGAACTGAAGCTGAATTCTTCTAAAGCTAAGTACCCAGGGGGTTCCTTTTTTCTTGCTCTAACTGATGTCAGAAAAAGTTAACAATTGTCTCGCCTGTGGAAAGCAAATACCACACCGAGACTTTCATTCTTTCTGCATCACTTTCTTAGGCTCAGACCACAACGTCCCTCACTGTCGCTTTTGTGCTTTGTTCAACTCCAGAACTATACGTCGTCAGGCCCTTATTACTAGATATTTTCGCTCACAGTCCTCAAATTCCGATATGTTTTCAGTAAGCCATTCGACAGCAGATCTTCCGAAAAAATGTAAGGATAAAGACATAGACAGAGCACACAGGTCCAATCCTACCGACGATGCGTCTGTTAAGCTAGTCGTCAGTTCTCCGGTCCTCAGTGAGGCACTTTCGCAGCCTCTGATGCCCGCTTCTGTGGATTCGCGGGCCGCCACCGAGACCCTTTTGGAGTTAGGTATGCCGCAAAACTCTTCATTAACTAAGGATCCTGCGGATGTCTCTACCTTGGATGGGTCCTGATCCGCTGAGCAGGCACTGGCTTCCGAGGAAGTACTTTGCACTGCAGATTCTCGACACAGACTGACTACTTCTTTTGTGTCTACTGTTCTTTTGAAAACTACTGACTTTCTAAGGTCCAGGGTACACACCATGCCCAAGAAACCAACGACCCAATCTCAGGCACCTACTTCCTTGCCTCAGTCTCACATGCTTAAAATGACGGAAGACCTTAAAATGCTGATCAGAGGAAGCCAAGCTACTCCTTCCAAAAGAAAGAGATTTGTCCCCAGTGCAGAAAATAGAGTTACAAGACTTAATGCCTTCTGCAAGCCTGGTAACTAAGCACAGCTTACACTGTGGTTTTGAAGCCCTAGAACCATCTTGCAGGGCAGCAGTCACCAGTTCTGTCCTTAGAAGGCATGATTGGCTTAAGGAACAGCCCTTGCCAAACCATGTCAAATCTAAATTATTGGATGCACCTTTGCACAAAGACATCTTATTTTGCAACAAGACAGAGGAGGTCTTAAAAAGATGGAAGAAAAGGCTAAATCTATGCAGACAGTTAAGGCTTTCCTACAGGTCCAGCTACCCAGGTTCAGTAGGCATTGCCCTTCCAAACACTGGTCCTTTCTTGCCCTCTCCAGGTCAGTTCAGCCCAGACCCCGGGGAAGCAGACCCCCCCCCCCCAGACAACAGCCACAGGGAATGCAGAGATCAACGCAATGGAGTTCCTCCACTTCAAAACCAGAAAGTGCAAAGCCACCCCCACATGGGAAGAACTCACAATGACTCTCCACTTCCACCCTCTCCTTCTGCCCACCTGCACTTGCCCCTAGGAGAACTGTCCTTCCACGCAAGCACCTGGGCCACCATTACCAATGACCGCTGGGTCCTCAACATAGTGTCACAGGGATACAAATTTTCTTTCCACAGTCTCCCAACCCCAAAAGGGTTCCCAGATCTACCTCCAAATCAGTGGGCAAAGGCCAGTAAGCAAGTCCTTTCCCTGCTCTCTGTGATTTGCAATGGAGCACATTCCTGCAGAACCGATAGGCCAACATTTCTACTCCAGGCTCTTCCTGGTACCCAGAAAAGAGGGGCACCTGGCGCCCCATCCTCGATCTATCCAGTCTAAACACCTTTCTAGTGATACCAAAATTCAAAATGCTCACCCTCCAGCAACTACTGCCTATGCTATCCAAGAATGCTTGGCTAGCCGCCCTAGACCTAAAAGAGCCCAACCTCCACATCCCAATCGGAATCTTGCAGGAAATATCTACGTTTCAGGGCAGGATCTGTGCACTTTCAGTTCTCTGCGCTTCCCTTTGGCTTTTCTACTGCTTCCAGAGTTTTCACAAAATGTCTGGCTCCTGACATTGCTTTTTGCAGACAAAGAAACATTCAAATGTACCCATACCTAGATGACTGCGTAATTCAGGCAGACAGTCAGGAAAAGCTTCTAAAGCACCTGACCTTTGTAAAGTCCCTACTGACCTCCCTAGGGTACACTATCAATGAAAAGAAATCCAAACTAGTACCCACCCAGAGGATTATATTACTGGGAGCAAGCCCGGACACAGCATCCCAGATGGCATTCCTTATTCCAGAAAAGCAAACTTACCTGACAACCTATTTCTAGCCACCAGATCCCAGTTATCCGCAAGGAAAATCCTGCAAGCTCTGGGGTTCATGGCATCTTGCATTCTACTCATTCCATATGCCAGACTGCATATGAGGAAATGTCAGTGGTACCTAAAAAGCCTTTGGTGTCAACACTCTCAAGACCTGGCAAGTCTTATACCAATGATACCTTGCTTAAGGATAGATTTTCTTTGGTGGGCAGCAGCATGCTACCACAACAGGGGACTACCCTTCTCACCACCATACACTGCCCAGACTCTCATCACAGACGCATCAGACTATGCCTGGGGTGCACACCTGGGCAGCAGGTGCATACATGGCCAATGGAGCCCTCAGCAAATACACCTGCACATCAACCAAAAAGAGATGGTAGCTGTCCAGCATGCATTGACAGCTTTCAGGCCCCTTCTCTCTCTCCCCAGGGGCTCTACTGATCAAAACTGACAACACCACTGTGATGTGGTACATCAACAAGCAGGGAGGGACTCCTACCCTCTGTGCAGGCACGCCATGACCCTTTGGTGCACAGTCTTAGCCATGCAGTTACACCTGTTAGCACAATTCCTGACAGCCTCTCAAAACTCCCTGGCAGACAACTTAAGCAGAAATCTTCTGGACCCACACAAGCGGCAGCTAGACCAAAGAGCCTTCACCCTAATAACTCAGAAATGAGGCACCCCGAAGGTTGACCTCTTGGCTTCCCACTCCAGCCATCATTTCAACAAGTTCTGCACCAGGGAGCCTCACCGCAAGGCTTGGAAAGTAGATGCCATATCCTTCCCCTGGGTCAACCTCTCGGTCTATGCATCTGCCCCACTACCTCTCATTACCAGGGTACTGCTCATAATAAGGGAGGAAAAACCGAGGACAATTCTGATTGCTCCAGACTGGCCTCGCCATCACTGGTACCCACTGCTGCGCAGCCTGTCCCCACTGCCACCTTGGCATCTCCCTCAGACCCCAGACCTCCTGACCCAGAGGGCTGGAGAATTAATGCATCCCCAATTGCAGACCCTCAATTTGGCAGCCTGGCATATTCCCTAACCACTGACCAAGCTGCCAATCTCAGTAAACAGTTTTAGATGTTATACGTGTGGCTAGACGCCCTAGCACTAGAAAGTTTTATGCTGACAAATGGAAAAGTTTCTGCTACTGGATTCATGCTAAGGGAGCCAATATGGCACAACTCTCCTTACCTCTCGTATTGGATTACCTAGCTGACCTGCTACACAGTGGTCTCTCCTTTTCCTCTATTTAAGTTCATGCCTCTGCTATCTCTGCTCATTTCAACACTGAGCACCCACTTTTCTCACACCCTGTCATTAAACTGTTCCTGAGAGGGGCTAGCAACTTACGGCCACCCAGAAGAGCACCTACTCCAGCTTGGGAACTAAACTTTGTGTTGGAAAAGCTCACCCTGCCCCCCTTTGAACCAGCATCTACAGCAGAGTTAAAGTATCTCTCATGGAAGACAGCCTTGCTTCTGGCCATTACTTCAGCCAGAAGAGTATCTGAGCTGCAAGCACTCATGGCTGTAGAGCCCTTCATCATCTTCCATGCTAACCCATCCTTCATGCTCAAAGTGGTGTCTAGCGTGGCTCTCAACCAATCCATTCATTTGCCCGCCTTTTTCCCTAACCCACAAAACAAGGTGGAACAAATCCTGCACTCTCTAGATGTGCACAGACAGCTCAGATTCTACCTAGACAGGACTAAATCATTCAGAAAGTCTGATCAATTGCCTGTCAGCTTTACTGCAGGGGCAGAGGTCAAAGCCATATCCAAACAAACCATTTCCAAATGGATAACACACTGCATCCATTTCAACACGGGGAAACCTCCCCCTAGGGGGGCAGAACTCACTGTACCTGTGCAGCCTCCACCTTTGCAGTCTTCCTCAGAGAAGTCCCCACCAGAGACATCTTGGAGGCTGACACATGGACATCTTTTCACATGTTCAACAAGCATTACCACCTACCTATCTTTTCCAAATCCAGGGCAGGCTTTGCCACTGCAGTCCTGCAGGGCATCCTAGCCAGCCCCTAGTCTTCTTGACTGCCTCCACCCTTTTCCTCAGCTTTGGGAATCAACCCAAATGTGATGACTGCAACAGTGAAATACGAAGAACATAGTATAGTTGTGTACACTTACCATAAATGTAGATGTTTGAGTGTATTCAGTGTTGCATTCCTGGTTTTCCTCCCACCATCCCCCTTCTCTCTCTCTCCTTACAAGGAACTTTTGGTATTTACTTTCTACTGGTGGGGTTCTTCCACCATATCCTAGCTCCCACTTGGGGGTTCCTGACAGTTTGGGCAAGAAAAACTGATGTAATGGTGTCGGCTGCCTTACTTTGTACTACTGACGACCTGATGTCAGTCATGAAGCAACAGCAATTGACACTGAAATACTAAACCTCTGGTATTCGGGCCGACTGAGGGCTACCCTCGCAGGCATAACCCAATTGTGATGACTGCAACAGTGAATACACTCGAACATTTACATTTATGGTAAGTGTACACAACTGTACTTTTCCTTTGTCAAATTCATATACTCATTTGTATTCAAATGCGTCTTCTGCAGCACTGCTGTTTGCACCCTGCTTTTCTTAATATACTAAAATACTCTCTGATTTTTTTTTTTTTTTTTTTTGTCTGTACCTGTAAGGTCCTTTACATGCCATGATAGTATAGGCTAATATTATTTATTTATTGACATTTGTTAACAGGGTTTGTCCAACTGGGCTTGTGTCCCATTTTCAGTGGAGACCCGAGGAGAAAAGCTCCAGTAGTACATTTTAAAAAAGCATAATTTTAAACAATATTGATATAATAGCAGTTATAGCAAAAAGATTCACATATGTTGGGTTGCATTCATAAAGTTAAAGTTGCATTAAAAAGAAGGTAAGTAACAATTTTACATTGATTTAGTTCAAAAGGTCAACAATAAAAAATTTTGTTTGTATAAAATTATGCAAATGCATAGTAGACACATTGGAGAGAGAGGTGTAATGAGGTACTAAGTATGGTCCTTTTGAGGGTACATAAAGGGAAGGAAGACTAGGTAGGGTCATGACAAGGGCAGGTTCTGGAATTGAGAAAATAAGCTTTTAGTTCATTTTTAAAGTCTGAGGTGTGGGAGATTTGAATGTAAGTCAAGGGGAAGTTTGTTCCAAGCATGGGCAAGGGAGTATTTGTAGAGTAGTTTGCCTACTCACCTTTTTGGGTGGTAGATATCAAGCAATTGTTGGTTAGAAGTACGGAAGGTCCGGGATGAAATGAAGATGGAGACTAAGGAAGATAGAGATGTACAGAAGGAGGATTTATAAGGAATAGAGTTTAGCATATGAAATTGATAAGATAGCAGAAATTGGGGAAGTTCAAGCAATTGAAGAGAGTTTAAAGAAATGCAGTGGTGTGAGTTATATGGGGAGTTAGTAATGAATCTGGCTATTTTATGGTAAGTCTGTTGGAGTTTGTTTAGAGTGGAGGCCTGGATATTGGTAAGAACTGGGGCGGTGTAAAAGAGGGAGGGGAGGAGGAGTGCCTGGCCCAGGGCAAGTCTAGATTCAGGGGTTAGGAATATTTTGTTCTGATATAGGAGACCTAGTTTCTAGTTTTTTTTTTTTTTATACATTGGAGTATGTGTAGGTTGAACTTTAGTTCATCATCGATAATGACCCCTAGGAGTTATGTGTGGTTGTCAGGTTGGATAGTTGTATTGTTAGAAGGTGTAATAAAAAAGGAGGTTTTGTGATGAGAAAGAGAACAGGGAAGGCAGAGTAGTAGTGTGGTCTTTTTGGGATTTTGGATCAACAGGTTGTGAGAGAGCCATTGTTCAGTGGATAGTAGGGCCTGTTGGGTCAGGGAGTGTCATTCAGGAATGTTATTTGAGATGGATATAAGTGTGGAGACGTCATCATACTGAATAAGGCAGAATTCTTTGCATGAGGTGTAAAGATAATTGGTGAAGATGTTAAACAAAAGGGGTCCCAAGATGGAGCCTTGGGGAACACCAGTGGAGATGGGAAGGAAAGGTGAGATGAGAGCCATTTGACAGATTGTTCACTGCCAGATAGATAACTATTAAACCAGGCAAGTGCGGAGGGGGATAGGTGAAGATTTGGGAGTTTGGATAGTAGTAGAGGATGAGAGACAGTATCAAAGGCTTTGGAGAGATCTAGGAAGAGACAGGAAATGAGTTTATTGTTGTCTAGGGCCTCTGCAATGATATGAGTGAAGGAAAGGAGGGCAGTCGTGGTGCTGTGGTGAGGACAAAATCCATGTTGGGTAGGGGTAAGTAAGTGGTGTGTGAGGAGGTGATTGAGAAGCTGTGAGTGAATACATTTTTCTAATATCTTGGAGAGGGGGGATAGAATGGCAGTGGGTCGGTAGTTTGAGGGTCAGTGGAGTTTCCACTTTATAAAGAGGGATAGTAAAGAAAGATTTCCAAAGGGTGGGGACAGTTGATTCCAGAATAGATCGATTAATTAGTATAGATATAGGATAGGCAATTGAGTCAGCAGCAAGTTTGAGGAATGTAGGAGATTGTCAGGGGTAGGAGAGCAAGGTTTTAGCTTGAGTAGTAGAGATTTGATGTAAGTAATGGGAACTGGCTCAAAAGAAAGCAAAGTTGTGTTAGTGGGACTTGGAGGGGTGGGTGTCGAAGTAGAGTTTGGCTTAGACTAGGTTACCAGATTTTGGATGGAAGAGGTAAAGTGTTTATTCAGGAGGGTAGCTGTTTCCTGAGAGGAAGAGTTAGGGTATGGGGAGGGATTAGAGGGCTTTCCAGGACAGAGGATGTTATTGAGAGTTGACCAAAATTTTTGAGGATTGGATTTGTTGTTAAGCTGAGCAGAGCTATAGTATAACTTTTTGTCATTAGTTGTTTGTTTTTTTTTTTTTTTTTTTTTTGCAAGGTTCCCCAGATGCCTGTATTTTTTAAGAAAAGGTGGTTGTTTAGTTTTAGTTCAGGTTTTCCAAGCACAATCTCTTTGTTTCATAAGGGACCTAGTCTCTTTGGAGAGCCAGGGAGCATGATTTGATTTTACTCTGATCTTCCTAGAGGGAGCTAAGGAGTTTAGAGTATTCATGAAGATGCTATTGTAAGTGCTTACAGTATCGTTTAGGGGGGAGATGTTTTTGGATGGACCAATCTATGTTGTAGAGAATGGAGTTAAATTGGGATGAATTGAAAGTCAATAGTTTTTGACAGTCTTTGATAAGGTGGGGTTTAGGAATATGGGACTAGTATCTTAAGATGGTGGTAGGGAGATGATCACTGAGGGAGTCAGGTAAGGTGGTGGGATTGTGGTATTGGAGGGGGAATTGGTAAGGATCCACTCTATGATGGAGCTGGAAGTGGAATTTTTATGGAAGCGAGTGGGAGATGTTATAAGTTGGTGGAAGCCGCGTAGGTGGATACTGAGTTGGAGGGAGTCATTTGTGATTTTGGACCAATCAATGTTGACATCACCAAGGATAAGTGTCTCATATGGTATGTTGTGGGAGAACCAGGATAGGATGTTTTCAGGAATGGGCAGATTGTTACCAAGAGGAAGGTGTAGATGTAGGCAATTGCAAGTTTTTTTGTGGGGATTCAGATGGCAGTTAAGGATGATTATTTCAGCTGGGAGGAAGTCTGGAATTGGGAAAGGGTATGGTGAGAGGTTAAGGTTGTTTGAGTAGAGGATGGCCACACCACCACCTTTTTTTACAGGTCTATCAGATCGGAAGATATTATAACCTGGTGGGAGTATTTCACTATTTGAGATTTGTGGCTTGAGCCAGGTTTCAGATAGGGAGAGGATGTGAGGGGTATTGAGGAGCTATCCATGAGTGCAGCTCAGTGACTTTATTTTCTAAACTCTGAATATTCAATGAGTAAATAGTTAAGTATTTGAATGGAGATGATTGTTGTGACTGTGACTGAAGTTGCTGACTGTTAGAGGAGTAAGATGGGGCAGTGTAGAGGTAGTTTTGGGGAGAGAAGAGGGGCCAGGATTGGTATGGATATCTCCAGAACAAAGTAAGTTTTTAGTGAGGAGAGAGTGTGTAGTAGATGCTAGATGGAGGTTGTATAGTTTTGACTTTGCTTTGTGGGAAGGTTTAAAAACCTGTATTATGGATAGTTTATATAGACTTGAGGTAGTAAAGAGATTAGGGGAGATAGTAAAATATGAAGTAGTTGGATATATGTTGTATGAGTGAGAAGCTGGTGAACATAGGAGTGGGTCAGAGAGATTGGAGTGGTAAGAGGTGGAGATAGAGAGAGTAAGGAGTAGTGTAGAAGATATTAGAAAATACATTTTTGGAATAAAATATGGTCAGATAGAGTAGGTGGAGACAATGGTATAGAGGAAGTGGTGTTGACAAGATTGACAGATTAGTAAGGTGGTTGTGGCAATATTCAGGAAGTGGAATTGTAGTGGCTAGTGGGACAGGAAGGGGAGGGATAGTTAAGTATAAAGGTAATCGTAATGGGGTTGGGTGAGAATGGGGGTAGGGTAGGGGAGCGAAGTGAGCCCGAGCATAGCGGGGCTCGCACCCTGGTCAAGATGAAGCCATAGAAACAATCAGAAAAAGATAGTGAAAAACTAGCTTGAGAGACAAGGACATAAAATTTCTAAAGGTATAGTCACCAGAAATAAAATAAAAAGAAATAAAATATGAGCAGATGTAAGCTTACAAAAGGACACTGGCCTCAAGCTACACAATACAGGCAGAGTAGCCATTATGATAGAAAGCTGCTACTCATATTATACATGAATGTTATTTTGAATGTATTTTCTGATTTTTGGCTTACATGCACACATTAATGTTTGGGAGACCGATCTTTTAAGCAGCTGCTGCTTCAAAACTCCATTCTCTATCTTGTGGTCCACTGGTGTAAGCTTTGATTACCTCAGTCTCCACTGCCTAATTGTATGACTTTGAGCAAGTCACTTAACCAGACACTGCTCCTAGGCTGAGTCTGAAAAAGGTCCATGAAGATCAGTGCTCTATTTTGGGGAAAAATACAAATAAAAATAAATCTGAGCTTTTATGACATTTCTCAAGCCTTTTTGCTTCATTGAAAACGCTCAAACAAAATACATTTTTATAACTCTCATAGGGTCATAGGAGTCTAGTAGGCTGTCGACCTGGAGGTCATTTCAAGCCTAACCAGTTCATCCCAATGTAATACCATAGATTTGCTAGTCAATACCCATGACTGCATTTAGTAATAACTGTCCATGTCCAGGAAGGTTGTGGGTGCTATCCCCGGTAAGAATTTACGGTGCCCCACCTGCTCGTCCAGGTTCCTCTTGAACGGTGTCATAGAGGTTCTCTGCTTTACATGAATTGGCAACCTATTCCAAAGATGTGGCAGTCACTGTAAGACAAATCTGTCCCTCCAGCATGTCCTATTTAAGTTGCAGGCCATGTTTATGTCCCTGGAATTGGTAGCTCTAGTCCCATTTGGTTTATGGATATGCATCAAGTTCATTAGGTTTGCATCTGAGATTGCTCTGTAAGCCAGGCATAAGTCGCCCCTAAGAAGTCTATACAATACAGAGTGTAGTGACAGGGACTTTACTCAGTCTGTGTATGGCAGATGCTGGAGTCTCTTTATCTTCTTTGTTGAAAATCTCTGATGCCTCTCCAGTTTCTGCATGTGCTTTGTATGGTACATGCCAAATGGGGCATTATACTCAATTATGGGCTAGATTAGTACTGAGTATAGAGAGGTTATAAACTTCTTTGCTCTTGAGGTGATGCCTTTACTAATCAAGTGTGCTATGTAGAAAGCCTTCCTTACTTCAGTAGACACATGGTGGTAGAAGTTAAGGTCACAGTCTACTTGTGATCCAAAGTCCCTAACCACTTCATGGGTATTTAGGCTATTGTTGTTTTGATAGTGTGAAGAGACATGGTTGTTGCCCAAAGGAATGATGACATTTCTATGCATTCACTTTGAGACCGTGATTAAGACACCAGTCATTGGCCTGTGTGAGACCCTGCTGGAGTATACTGACTTCATTTTGGGATTCAATAATTGCACCCAGTTTGCAGTCATCCACAAACTTGGTCAGCCACAAACCCTTAGTTTTGGCTTGAACTTCTGAGAAATATATACCAAACAGTAGGGGCCCAACAGTGACCTCTGAGGCACCCCTCTGGTGACAGATCTGTTGGTTGTTGTTAAGTTTCCCACTTTGGTAGTGTGTGCTTGGTTAGTGAGCCAGTTGGCAACCCATCTTAAAGGGGTTTACATTAAATTTGCTAATTTTATCACTAATACCAGAGTGTGGGATTGTGTCAAAAGCCTTTGCCAAGTGGTGGTATGACATGTGCACAGATTTGCCCTCATCAGTGGCCCTGGTCACATTTTCAAAGACGTCCACCAGATTTAACAGGCAGGATCTGCTCTTGATGAAGCCGAATTGGGTTGGTTCCAGAGTTTGGAGGTCGTCTTTGTCTTTATGTATGAGGTCCGTAATGATACATTCCATGGCCTTACAGATGAGGCTGGTCAGGCTTATGGGTCTGCAATTCCCCAGGTCTGTTGTTAGGCCACCTTTGTGTTGGGGAGTAATTGTTGCTGTTCTCCATTCTGCAGGGAACAAGGCCAGGTTAGGCTATGATTGAAAAGGGGTGCTGTCATCTCCTTTTAACTTGGAATAAACACAAAAAGCTATGTACATTTTCAGCAATTGAAGCTTATACCCTCTAGATAGGAACAGTTGCCCCAAATCAATGGCTAGAACCACAGGCGCTACCTAATGTAAGATTAAGGTTACCCACGCTCAAGCACATGCTACAGCATGTGTTTCCACTTAAATTGATTGCTGTCTGTTCTGTTTTTCATTTTTTATCCTCTGTTTTCCTCCCAGATGTGAAAAATAGCGTGCAGTAAATATTAACTTTTAGCATTAAGAAAAGCATACTGGTTACCTTAAAAATAAAATCTAAATTATACACTTCTCTACTAAATGCATTACATTTTTGAGACTGTTTCAATCTCCACAATTTCAGATGTTAATTTTTTAGTGAAACGGCTTGCCCCTTACCTTTAAGTTTTAATCTCTTTCAGCAAAGAGTGCTCAGAACACTCACGGCTAATTGCTTATACCTGCAGACAGTTTTCTCCATGTAAAAGCAATTGGTTGGATAAACTTTCTTTCCTCTGCATCAAAAAATGTCTTTGATCCTCCAGGGGGAAAAAATATTCTGAAGAGAGCATCTTGAATGTCACACCTGCATCTTGACATTCCCTAAATGCTGGGATAAACTTGCTTCTCTTCATTCTGGTGTATACTGAATAATCATTTTTCGCACACTATTGCCTGTAGTGTTTAGTATGTTTAATTTCTGCCTGAAGGTCATTTTTTTCTGATGGTATGATTGCGTCTTTACTAATATAAGCTTTGTCTGTTTTCTCATGGCCAGCTTTATCATATGTACACAATGAGACCTATCAGTTAACTAAACCTGCTGTTGAACAGCAGTCCTGTTGATTTTGTACATTAATAAATTCTTCTCCACTTTCTTTGGTACTGCAGAAAATCTCAACTTTTCTTTGCGCAGCACTGCTCCTCTTGAGAATCCTCATACATACTCTACTAGTATTTTCTTCATTTCAATCTTTGATTTTTGCAATTTTATCAGTTCCTCTGAATGGCTATTTAAAGCTTCTTCTGTTTTTCCAGCCTTCTGTTTGAATTGATATGTTCCTTTAGTGCATTTTATTTTGTCTTCTAAATTACTAGAAATCATGTCCCCTACTAAAGCTGAAACCTGAACTGTTTTTTGCAGAACAGCTGCAGGATTCTTCCCACAGTTTTACCTTCTCCTTTTCTAGTTGATTTTCTGACAGGTTCTTCAAATTTTTTTTTGCTGGCTTCCAGGCAATGTAATTACTACCTAGAGACCAAATTTTACTCAGACTGACAGTTTGACCTTTTCTGATTTCTGTTTTTATACTGGGAAAGATGAAATCAACCTGCTGATCATTCTGCAGCCATCTTGGAAGCCCAGAATGACTTTGTCTTAAGTGGTGTCAAGCACAGCTTTCACAAATAACCATCACTTGGATACTCTGACTTTTAGTTTACTGTGAAACTGGTGGAACCCAGCAAAGGTTATAGAGGTTTAATCTCTCCAATTACTGAATCCAGGATTGTCCTTGAACATTGATTAATGAGAAATGTGATTTCCCTTCATCCTGAGAGCTACTGCAGCTAGAGCTAGGCATTCTGAGAATACCCTGGAAGAATCTGTCATTAAGCTAGTGGAAAAACAAATTGCAGATATTGGTTAACTTTCTTGAGCTGGGGAAGTCTGCAGTGTGGAAGAAGTACTGTGGAACATGTTAGTAACCATCATTAAAGTCCAGTGGAAGTTGAAATGTGCCTGCTGTAGAAATATAACCATACAATTAGTTTATTAGCTCATTTTACTTGTTCTGATGGTCATGCTCCCAAATAAAACTCAGCTGAATAAACAGCTTGATCCAGAAACTGCCAATATATACAAAAATAAACAAATAAATAAATAAACATAAAAAAGGGTTCTGTAAATTATAGGACTCACCTCCCAAGTGTTAAAAGTCAAACTGTTATCTTGAGTAAGCACTTTAATCATATTCCTCAGACTTCATGACTCTGAGAAGGCCTGCCGTTGGTGAATACAATGATTACTGTGGAGACAAGTGGATGACCCAGAACTTGTGCATGTAATCCGTGAGCTTAACACACCCATTGTTCTCTGCAACAGTCATTTTCTACTGTGCATTTTATTTCACAATAATTGACCAAAATCTTACATAATAGTGATGTCTCCTTCAACATCTGCCTAGCTGAGATTAAATAGCCACCTTCCCCTAAAAAACTTTAAAATTAAGCATAACACAAACATCAGTCTTCTGACCTCTGTGCTCACATTATTTGAGTGGTCTCCCATCTACGAAATTTCAAACACCAATACTGCAGCCAGCCTACATATCAGCTGTCTTATTAAACTTTAGAACTAATATCTCACATCTTCCACCATGCTGGAAAAAATGCAAAAATAGATAGTTGAATAAGGACCTTACTTGAAATATGAACCATAGATCAGCTGGAAAAGCAATACATCTCAAGCACTAAGAAAAATGACAAGGACATTGGATAAACCTTTACTTCAGGGTATTGTCCGATGTTTTCTCATTTACATGTATCAACAAGATTTTTCTTTGTAAAAAAAGCATGGAAAGCTTATTGAACAAAGTTAATTTTAAGGGTACAAAAAAAAAACTTTTTAAACAAACCTTTCTGCATGTTTGGCATACTATACGTTGTTTTCACATTTTTTCACATTGTGGTATTTTCAATTTCATTAAATATGATATAAGTTGTTACTGTACTGATATTTGTAAAGGTTGTAGGGTGGAATTTTATATGTATTTTGTTACAGAAATTTTTTTCTTTTCATGCAGGGGCTATGGTCTTTGAATCCTTCAGTGCTGCTGCCAAATAGTGTCAGGTGAACAAGGGTTATAGAACTTAAATCCTCTCCATTGGCACCAGATGTGAGGGACATGGGTTACAATTATTGAATCTCACATTCTTACCACCACGTATGTATCTGCATGGGGGAATAGTTGTCCTATCAGGTTATGAGTAATATCTCCCACACCCAGACAACAGCCTTGTAATGATTGGCTTCCCACGATTTTACCTAACTTGGTTTGAGACCAGTTCCTTTTGCTGCAGTGTTACCATCAGTAACTGAGACTTGACCATTTTTTGTGTGTGTATACACACATACACACACACACACACACATATATATATATATATATATATATATATATATATATATATATATATATATATATATAGGGTCTATATCAGAACATCGAAGTATTAAAACTTCGAATGTTCTGATATCGAACACTATTCAGCGAACGCTAAGAATAGCGAAGCTGCAGAACAGTGAATTCTTTCCTTGGGAAAGAATTCGGTTGGCCGTTTCTGTAGCTTCGCTATTCTTAGCGCTGTGGTAGAAAGTTACGGGTTGGGTTCAGGTAACTGTGCGATTGTTTGTATGTCAGGGTTAGGGCGCGGGTTAGGTGAGTGTGTGATAGTGACAGACCTTAGGGTTAGGGTTTGGGTTAAGGTAAGTGGGTAGATAGTAGTGTATGTTTAGTTTAGTGTAGCGTTAGATGTAGAAATTTAAGTATATGTGTGTGGTTGCTGTTTGTTTGAT